>NC_090760.1:68045040-68048552 GCF_036898095.1 Palaemon carinicauda | reverse complement strand
TGTCACTAATTAAGATATATCAGAGGCTCAAATCTATGTCAATAATAATAATAATAATAATAATAATAATAATAATAATAATAATAATAATGATAGAATATGGTCCGTATCTATGACATTGTCACTGATTAAGATATTTCAGAGGCTGAAATCTATGGCACTAATAATAATAATAATAATAATAATAATAATAATAATAATAATAATAATAATAATAATAATAATAATAATAATATGGTCAGTCTTTATGTCATTGTCCCTTATTAAGATATTTCAGAGGCTGAAATCTATGGCACTAATAATAATAATAACAATAATAATAATAATAATAATAATAATAATAATAATAATAGTAGTAGTAGTAGTAGTAGTAGTAATAATGATAATAATAATAATAATCTGTTCAATACTTTTTTTATCAATCTAATATTTTGCATATTATCCTGAAAAAAAAAAATTCCCTGAAAACCTTTCCAACATCTACCTTTAAAGCACTGATCTAACTCCAGCGCCCTCCCTCCTATCTGCAGAATCCTAGCATCTACCTAGACACCCGTACCACTCCCCGCCCCCCTCACTCCCCATTTTAGAATCCACTGCTCTAGAATATCTAGTCAAGTCTTGCATGAAAGCCCTCCTCTATCGCAGACCACAGGTTCTACCTGGGATTATTCTATCACTGGCTCCAGTTGATGGGCAAGGAAGCAGAAAGTGCTCTTGAAGAGGACGAAAAAGAAATAGATTAGCTCTCTCTCTCTCTCTCTCTCTCTCTCTCTCTCTCTCTCTCTCTCTCTCTCTCTCCTCTCTCTAGGAAATACTGAATAATTTTAATTTTCGTACTCTCTCTTTTGAAGAAATATTAAATAACATCCACATCTCTCTCTCTCTCTCTCTCTCTCTCTCTCTCTCTCTCTCTGCTCTCGTCTCTCTCTCTCTCTCTCTCAAATAATTATTAAAATAATTTGAATTTTCAATCTCTCTCTCTCTCTCTCTCTCTCTCTCTCTCTCTCTCTCTCTCTCTCTCTCTCTCCTCTCTCTCTCTCTCAGAAATTTCTTGATTCTTCTTCTATTTTTCTATCTCTTTTTTCTCCTTCTTCCTTGAGGAAATATACAATCCTCTTATTTCCATACTCTCTCTCTCTCTCTCTCTCTCTCTCTCTCTCTCTCATCTCTCTCTCTCTCTCTCTCTCTCCTCTCTCTCTCTCTCTCTCTCTCTCTCTCTCTCTCTGTGAAATTGAAGATTCTAAAAGAAGTGGTAAGTTGGGTTCTTTCCATTCTTATATAGATAATTAATCAGCCCAATTAACGATAAACTAATTAATAGAGAAATGATACACGAAACAAATAAATCAAAGTAAGATATAAATAAAGGCAAATATAAGAATACATAATAAATAAGACCAATTATATATGTAAATCCATTTCTGAGTGATCAGCAAAGCTGTACTTAGTTAGGGTCACCGATACTAGGTTGGTTTGCTGCGAGCGATCAGACTAAAATCCCCTACCATCACTAAATCTGCACTGGCCAGAGTGGTGATTAAAAAATGACCAAACTCCATCCATAAATGAAGACTTTGTCCTGCATTGGACTTGGAACGGCTATATTTGTTGCTGTTTGTTGTTCATATGTAAATATATATATATATATATATATATATATATATTATATTATATATATATGTATGTATATATATATATATATATATATATATATATACATAATATATAATATATATATATATATATATATATATTATATATATATATATATATATATATATATATTCATCTATACGCCAAGTCTCATAACATGGTCTGGCTCCAGAGAAAATTACCACAACAGTTACTGGCTATGTTCACCCTTTAATGTACATATTTTAAGTAAGAAAATCTGCACAACAGTTACTGTTATATTCATCCTTTTATGAATGATATAAAAATCTTAATATTGTAAGTAATAAGATAACCCACTAAGGAATTTTCCATTTTATATCTTTCTTCCTGAATCCAAAATCATTAACCGAAATCGTAAATTTCTATTATGCTCGAGGTTACATTCTGGTGATATTTTCTTTAAGTCAAGCAAGGTGTTTTTATTCCCAAGAAAAGATAAAACAGATTCGAGAAAGCCAAATAACCTTCTCAAACACAACGAAAATGAGTCGGCCATGTGTGTCCATTCTCATAAACGGCTCCAAAACCATTTTAGATTAATTCTCGGCTCGGCCATTGACACGTGGAAGGATTGAAGTCTTTTTAAATATCCATTTGAGTTAGAACAGAATTCTCCGTTCAGGTACAACAAGTGTGTGAGAATCCCAGAGTGTTTGGTCATAGCGCATCGTCTGCTGAGGGCGTCAAGGCGCCTACTTGGTCGTGTTTCATTTATGGTATTAATCTCTCTCTCTCTCTCTCTCTCTCTCTCTCTCTCTCTCTCTCTCTCTCTCTCTCTCTCTCTCTCTCCTTTGAGCTATGGCCCATTTTTCTTTCGCTATTTTCTTCAAGTAAACTGCATATTGTGGTGGCCTATGTTGTAACGTGCCTGACTGGTGATCGTCAGATTGGGGGTTCGAGTCTCGCTCAAAATCGTTAGTTTCTTTGGTCGCTGCAACATCACCATATTTGTGAGTTAAGGATGGAGTGTTGGGAGAGCCTATAGGTCTATCTGCTGAGTCATCAATAGCCATTGCCTGGTCCTAGCTTGGGTGCAGAGGAGGCTTGAGTGCTGATCTTATGCATATATGGTCAGTCTCTAGGGCATTGTCCTGCTTGATAAGGCGTTGTCACTGTCCCTTGCCTCTACCATTCATATGCGGCCTTAAAACCTTTGTTGTTATGTTATGCACATGTTTAGAGGCTTAAAGTTCGCTCATGAATGGCAGAGGCAATGGACAGTGACAATGCCATATAAAGACTGACCATACATACATATGATCAGCACCCAAGCCTCCTCTCCACCCAAGCTAGGAACAGGGAGGGCCAGGGCAATGATGGCTGATGACTCACCAGGTAGATCTATAGGCTCCCCTAACCCCCCCCCTCCCATACTTAGCACACAAGGATGGTGAGGTTGCAGACACTACTAGAAACGATTGAGCTTGAGTGGGTATCGAACCCGCGTCCGGAAGAACACCAGGCAGGGACGTTTCCAATAGACAGGTTTGCAACTCGAGAGTCCAACTTCTAGGGAAACCTCAGTATGTGCCTCTTAAAAAACAGAAGGTTATATGAATCAGGGAAAACAGATGCAATGAAGAAAACTCCAGATAATATTAATTGAAGAATCTAGATTCACAAACTTCAAGTTGACCAGTTTTCAATCTCCCCTGAGAGATGTTAGTCTCATTGGGAAAATCTGGTAATTCTTCTCCGATGGTTCTTAAGACATTTGGCAAATCTGCTGAGGAGTTTTCCTTGGCCAAATGACCTTCTTGTGGAGTTGATCTTTTCCTTATGCTAAAATCCTGGTTTCTTTCTTTCGAAGGATTTTTTGGGGGACTGAATTTTTA
>NC_090760.1:68027540-68040040 GCF_036898095.1 Palaemon carinicauda | reverse complement strand
TGTCAACAGTCACTCCGGAATAAACACCTGTGTTTCAGAGAAGCAAGTGTTGAAGCACCTGTCAAGTGACAAAACACCTGTTAACCGTGCCACTGGAATGAAACCTGTATCTCAGAGAAACAGCTATTGAAACACCCATCAACAAAACACTTGTCAACTGTGGAAACACGTGTCAACTACCCCCCCCCCCCAAAGGAATAACACCTGTGACTGAGACAAGCCATACAGGTCTGTGATCTTTCATCTGTTACTGACAGTTTGCAAAAAGTCGATTCAAAGAGGGATCAGGCATTGTCATGGAGTTCTTTTGGGCACAAGGGGGGGGGGGGGGGGGTTTTAGGTGGGGGGAGGGGGGGAGGGGGGGGGGAGGAGTGAGATTCTGTCGGCATAGTCCTATCAAGCAGGTTAAGCACTTTGCTGAAGGATTGCAGGAAAAAAAAGGACTTCATGGGGGAAGAATTTTTAGGTGTATCCTAGTGGCAACCATTGGAAGGATATCTATCTATCTATGTTTTTACCTATCTTTCTCTCTATCTATCTTTCTGTTTACCTATCTATCTTTCTGTCTATCTGTGTATTTATCTATCTACCTACCTAGCTATATATCTGTCTATCTATCTATCTATCTATCAATTTATCTATGTATCTATCTATTTATCTATCTATCTACCTATCTATCAATACACCTATCTTTCTATCTATCTTCCTATTTATCTATACCTCTATATATATATATAGTATATATATATTATATACATATATATTCATAAAATTATATATATATATATATATATATATATATATATATATATATATGATTATATATATAATATACAGTATATATGCTATACATATCTTTCTATCTATCTATCTATACATATGTTAGCCATCAATAAACCTATCTTTCTATCTATCTACCTATCTTTTATATATATGTACATATATATATATACATATATCATACACGCATGGTTGGTAATTAAATTACAATTATTTAGATATTAAATATTCAAAGGCTTACAAATTTAAAAGGCGAAAAGTCTTAGTGATTGAAATAAAATAAATACAAAGTCGAAACCGGATATAAAGGGGCTTAACAGGTATTAACCTCAAAGGTCAAATTACCTAAGGTCAAAAGGTCAAATGATTAATTTGCATAAGTATGCATATGGACAGGTTATTTGACATTCTTAGCGTTTTATACTTTCTTTCTTTCTCTCTTTTTCATATTGAAGTGTGGCTATTGTTTTGTGCTAGTGTACGCGGCCCGTCAAAAATCATGGATAGATATTTAAATGGATATGCACACATACATACACATACCCCGCTTACTAAGGTATGATTACTCCCTCTCCCTCCTACCCGAGGGACGGGGGAGCTGAGCGTGACCGGATATATATAATATATATATATATATATATATATATATATATATATATATATATATATATATCCAGACACTTATTCTTTATCATATAGGTGAGAGAGAGAGAGAGAGAGAGAGAGAGAGAGAGAGAGAGAGAGAGAGAGAGAGAGAGAGAGAGAGAGATTCTAGGACCTCGCCATTGATAAATACTTATTTTCTTTATCTTTTGCCAACAAAGTTTTGGAGCATATTTTGTTTTGAAAAACAAATCGAAACATTTGTCTCAACCATGAAAAAAACGTTTCGTTAACTTTAAAGTCTTTAAAAAAAGTTATATTTCATTTCAATTACAAATGTTGCAATAAACGTTATATGAGCGAAAGGGACCTTGGAGTTGGAACCCCATTAAAAATACAATAGGGGGGAGGGGAGAGGGGGGATGGATGTAGGTAACTTCTTGTATTGTGACTTCTACATTTCCTCCTGAATTGATTCTTAATAATGATAATAATAATAATAGGGAAGTGGGGAATATAGGGAAAGGAAGAGTACCCCTGGATACAATCCAATTTATAGCTCAAAGGCAGGTACTCGGGATGGGAAAGATTAAGGAAATAGGGAGAAAGAGAAGTACAGGAGAAGAACAAAAGAGAGGGGCAGACCCTCTTGCGATATTAAGGGATTAGTATTATTATTTCAGTTATTCACATTTTTTTGTAATTGATTCTTATTATTGTCATATCCTTCACATTCTCCCAGAAAGACATTCATTTGATCGCTATCAGTTTTCTAAACAATGTTCGTTTCATTTATAATCTTCTCTCCCTTCTTCATTTACTAGTGTGCACGACCCGTCAAAAATGATGGATGGATATTTTGGATAGTTATACATACATGTACACACACACAATCCCCCTTTCCTTACTACAACAAGGCAGTTTGGGCAATTTGTGGGATATTGCAATTTTCCAATGTGTATCTCTCTGGGTAACCCCTCTTACTAGGGCATGACTACTCCCTCTCCTCTACCCGAGAAAGGGGAAGAGACCGAGTAGTCATACACTTGGTAATGCTGCTCATGGTGACAGGACAGATATATATATATATATATATATATATATATATATATATATATATATATATATATATATATATATATATATATATATATATATATATATAGACACACAAATGAGGGGAACACCGAGTAGTCCAAAAACGCTTGGTAATACCACTTATCGTGACAGGATATATATATATAATATATATATATATATATATATATATATATATACATTTATATGTAAATATAAATGCATATATATTTATACATACACATATATATCTTTAAATATATACATATACATATATATGCATATATATATATATATATATAAACATACATATACACAACACACACACACACACACACATATATATATATATATATATATATATATATATATATATGTGTGTGTGTGTGTGTATATATATATATATATATATATATATATATATGAGGGGAGAGACCGAGAAGTCATACGCTTGGTATTACTGCACATCGTGACAGGATATATATATATATATATATATATATATATATATATATATATATAGATAGATAGATAGATAGATAGATAGATATCTTAAAGTAATATTATTGGAAAATTATCAAAATTCATTATTTATATATTGATAAATAGGGATTATTATATACGGTACTAAAATCATTGTTAACTTTTACACTTTCAATTGATAATTATCAATTTACCACACCTTAAAATAGCCAAAAGACTCGTTCTTTTTATTGGACAAATTGGATATTGCCTTCCTGTGTTATCGGGAAAAGATGAAAGCCACGTGTCCTTACAACAGAACCCAGAAAAATGATATCCTTTCCATTGAACTTTTTATGCCTTCGTCTTTCACGAAAAGGGTCGTGGAGACTTTCGTACGCGGCCATTAACAATTGTCGTGTTTTCAATGAGTGTCTTCGAGAATGGACGATGGCATAAAAGGTCACGTGACCTGCGACTTCTGATATTGGGGGAAATAATTTCTGTTTCGTTGTCAGTTGGTCTTTGTTCGTCGACGTCCGGAAGAAAAGCAAAGATGGAATTTAATACTGGTGATTCAAGAAGGTCTCTCTCTCTCTCTCTCTCTCTCCTCTCTCTCTCTCTCTCAAACTAAACAATTATTGCCATTGTGAGTCCCCTGAAGGTGGCCGTTAATTTGTTGTTTATGAGAGAGAGAGAGAGAGAGAGAGAGAGAGAGAGAGAGAGAGAGAGAGAGAGAGAGAGAGAGAGAGAGAGAGAGAGAGAGAGAGAGTTATTGTAGATGACTTCTCTCTCTAAGTGCATAATTCTAACTACATGGTCACATAGAGAGAGAGAGAGAGAGAGAGAGAGAGAGAGAGAGGATAGAGAGAGAGAGAGAGAGAGAGAGAGAGAGAGAGAGAGAGTTATTAAGCTTATTTTCAGCTTCTCTTCAATTTAACCTACACTATAACGAGCAATTAAGGGAATAAATAAACATATAAATAAGAATTAACGAAACAAATAAAAACTAAAGAAAAAAGTAGAAGCATCTCTTTCAGGAAATCTCAGATGAGAATTGAGAATAATAAATACAGAAGAATAAATCTAGAAGTGGAATTTGTCCATGAAATTTTTGCTACAAGTTACCAAGACAAACTTGCCCCTCCCCCACCCCGCCCCCCCTCTCGGGCCTATATTAGATAGTGGGTATACGGATAGGTATCCCATTGGGATGTCCCATCCTCCAACCCCCTTCACTCATATGATCTCGTTTAGAGCAACATTTGCAATTGAAATGCAACGCACAAGTTTTTTTTATATGAAGACAGCAAAGTTGAAGACTTGGGTTTTTCATTGTCGAGCGAAATGTTTCGTTTCTTTTAGCGTTAATATTTCTCATAATTTTTCGCCTATGAACATGGGACTATTGCATTTGTTTTGTTCAGCCGTCTTGGCAAGTGGAGAATAAAATGGCAAGTGTTTATTTTAGAGGAAGATATAGTCTCTCTCTCTCTCTCTCTCTCTCTCTCTCTCTCTCTCTCTCTCTCTCTCTCTCTCTCTCTTTTACTGGAACGCAAGGCAGATTTGGTTCTGTTTGTTCAATAGATTCTGCTTTTTTTTTTTGTGTGTGTGTGTCTGTGTTTCTCTCAAAATTTAATATTTAATGGATTTGAAATTTTATCAATGGTCTATAGCAGAGGAACATTTCAAGATGGATTAGCTGAAGTGGAAGTAGCGAGCAAATTCTAGAAAATCCTGAAAACCGCAAAAAATAGAATTATATAGATAATTTAGATGTATTAGCATTAACGGCATAGGTGCAAACTAAGCCAACTAGTTGGGATTTATTACATAACTGCTTCTTGCTCTTAAGGTTAGTAACCAATAGTGCCTAGCATATTTGCTATATATATATATATATATATATATATATATATATATATATATATATGTATGTATGTATGTATTATATATATATATATATATATATATATATATATATATATATATATATGTATATATATATAACACACACATATATATATATATATATATATATATATATATATATATACATATATATATATATATATATATATATATATATATATATATGTATGCGGGTGCGCATTTATTTAATGTTTATACGATACTGTATCCATATCAGCTACTGTACATCAGCAGTTGCTAATACCATTGGTCTGTATATATTGCTATAATGCCTGTACTATTTCATTAAATTTTGATCTTTCTCCTCCTGCTGCATATAGCAACCCTACCACTGTTGGGCGTGGCTTATTATTATTATTATTATTATTATTACTATTATTAGCTAAGCTACTCCCCTAGTTGGAAAAGTAAGATGCTATTAGCCAAAGGGTTCAAACAGGGAAAAATAGCCCAGCGAGGGAAGGAAATAAGGATAAGATAAGATACAATAGAAGTAATGAGTAATTAGAATAAAATATTTTAAGAACAGTAACATTAAAATAGATCTTTCTTATATAAACTATAAGAACTTAAAAAAACAAGAGGAAGAGAATTAAGATAAAAAAGTGTGCCCAAGTGTATCCTCTAGCAAGAAATCTCTACCCCAAGAGAGTGGAAGACCATGGTACAGAGGCTATGGCACTATCCAAGACTAGAGAATAATGGTTTGATTTTGAAGTGTCCCCTGGAAGAGTTGCTTACCATAGCTAGAGAGTCTCTTCTACCCTTACCAAGAGGAAAGTACAATTACAGTGCAGTGATTAATCCCTTGAGCGAAGAAGAATAGTTTGATAATCTCAGTGTTGTCAGGTGTATAAGGACAGAGGAGAAGAAAAGAAAAAATAAGCCGTAACCAAAAAGAGGGTTGCAATGTAGTACTCTCTGGCCAGTTAAAGGAACCAATAACCATCAAGCGATAGTATCACAACTTGTTACTGAACTTGTATAATCATTTGAAAGATTCAAACATACAGTTACTTCATAGATTATATTACAAATTTATTCTTTTTATTTGGAAATGTATGGAAACTTTATCACTAATGGGTGTGGCTTAGTTATCAACTTATCTCTATTTGAAACTATATAAATATTATGCCTTACATGGCAGCACATGGCAACTCTGCTAATCTTGACATTGTTGCCTAATGCTTTATAAAAAGATAAATGTATCATGTTATTCATTTGGCAATGCATGGCAACTTTACCACCGATGGGCGTGGCTTAGATGTAAACTTATGTAAATCTACAGTAGTATATACAATATAATTCACAAAATCCAATACGTAGATGTATTTCGTAGATCCCACAACAAAAATTCTGCCCAGAGACTGTACTGTGAATATTGCCCAGTCTCCGCTACAGAAATAATCTAAGGAGAGGAAACCCTCTCTAGCGGAGGCTATTTAGTGTCCCAACATTAATAATATGAAAGAAGACATCACAGCAACATAACATTTACATTCTCGTCGGTCGGACGTCCCAGATAAAGTGAGGAGCGCTCTTGCAGAGCACACCAGAGCACAGCAGAGCATTAGGAAGCTGCAGCAGCAGACTCAGGCGAGATGAGAAAAGGCTGTCGCATCTTTTTGTGATGTATTTTGACGATAACGACTGAGGAGATTTTGCTTCCGGGGGGGGGGGGGGGTGGGAGAGAATTCTCTTCTTTGGAGGGGATGGAGGGAGGAACAGCTGATTTATGTCAGAGAAGACAGCATAGAGAGAGAGAGAGAGAGAGAGAGAGAGAGAGAGAGAGAGAGAGGGAGGAGAGAGAGAGAGAGAGGGGGGAAATTCCTTTTTACCATAATGCAAATGGAGATGGCGAGAGACATGTCATTGTGACAATTCATTGGTGATGATTCTTGTTTCATGATCTTTACTGCATATGTGAGAGTGTGCGCGTGTATGTGCGTGCGTGCATGGGTACATACAGTTGTACATTGTTGGAATATATGCTTCATAAATTTGAAGCTTATCCTCTTTACTGGTATTAGTGTGGCACTGTAACTGAGCATATATATATATATATATATATATATATATATATATATATATATATATATATATATATATATATATGAGTCAGTTTCATACAAACATATATACACTTATATAAATATTATATAGAAATGAAAACTGTCCAATATGAGGAAACTGATTGCTTCCACTGCGTTATCCTACGTTCAAATCACGCTCAGATTTGATAGACTCCACTGAAACCGAGTCTGCCAACCTTGTGACTTAAAGATGGGTGAGGTGGTGATGTAGTCGAGTGGTACAGCATTTGCCTGACGATTTTTTTGGACCGAGTTTACTACAGGACTGACATTGATACCAGCTGTTGTAAGATAAAGAAATTTCTGATTTTTTCAACTATTCTGGTTTAAATGTTTAAAGGTCGCTCATGTATGGCTTAGGTAAAGGATAGGATGATCTCCTAGAGACAGGACAATGCCCTAAAGACGAACCATATACACACATGGTTAGCGTCCTAACCACCTCTCTACCCAAGCTAGGATTAGGTGGGCCAGGCGATCTCGAACACCCGTCCAACAGATTACCAGACATGGATGTTTTCAAAAGGCTCCCCAATCCAGCAACAATCCTCACCATGCGTCGCAGGACGCTACCCACTCGGCCACAGAGCAAGATATTTCAAAGATGTCTGGGATTCTATGGCGGTCACCTGTCCTTATACCGACCAGACTCAATTGATATAGCGGAAATTGGGTGCGATTGTTGTGAATATAGATAGATAGATAGACAGATAGATAGACCTCCAATTTTTACGATAAATAAAGCACCCATTATTTATCGAATTTTGACAAATATTAAATGAACTTAAGATTATAAAAAGTGAAAATAATAACCTCATATGAGATTATGAAATAAAATATTTCTCGGAACTATATCATATTAGTGAGAGACTGGGGGAAGTCGACGCCCCCCCCCCCCTCCCACTTAAGAAACCCAGTTAGAGGGAAAGGCAGATAGCATAACCACCTACCTAAAGTAGGCCGATGGGGAGGGGAAGCATATGTGTTGGGGAAGAGTGCTGTAATATTATTGTATTATTTCTTTAGATTCTGTAATGTTTTTACTTCTGTTTTCTTCGTTTGCTTTGTCTTTTCTTAGTTATCTTTTTATTTCTTTGATTTTTTTTCTTCATATTTTTCTGGTTTCCATTCATCGCTGCCTCAGACGAATCAGAAACATGGAAAGATATTCTTGACTAATGAAAATGGAAAACATTCCAACATTATGCTTTCGTTATTGCACATGATTCTCTCTCTCTCTCTCTCTCTCTCTCTCTCTCTCTCTCTCTCTCTCTCTCTCCCCTCATAAACAACAAATTAACGGCCACCTTCAGTGGACCCACAATGGCAATAATTGTTTAGTTTGAGAGAGAGAGAGAGAGAGAGAGAGAGAGAGAGAGAGAGAGAGAGAGAGAGAGAGAGAGACCCTCTTGAATCACCAGTATTAAATTCCATCTTTGCTTTTCTTCCGGACATCGACGAACAAAGACCAACTGACAACGAAACAGAAATTATTTCCCCCAATATCAGAAGTCGCAGGTCACGTGACCTTTTATGCCATCGTCCATTCTCGAAGACACTCATTGAAAACACGACAATTGTTAATGGCCGCGTACGAAAGTCTCCACGACCCTTTTCGTGAAAGTCGAAGGCATAAAAAGTTCAATGGAAAGGATATCATTTTTCTTGGTTCTGTTGTAAGGACACGTGGCTTTCATCTTTTCCCGATAACACGGGAGAGGAAATAGCTAATATATCGAATAAAAAAAAACAGGGTTTTTTGACATTTTTTGCAGTTGTCTATCGGCAATTATCAATGGGATTGGTATCACAAAGGCTGAGCCAATTGATTTTGATGGTTTGATAATAATTGGATTGTCTTGACGTCATCTTAGTGACCCAGATTCGTCGATATAGTTGAATCATAATTCTCCATTACTTGAAATTTACGATATTTTCATTATTGTTATTATATCTGTTAATATTCTCAAAGGAAACATTACTATTATCCCTTATTTATCATAAATATTGTTATACGAATCAATATCCTGATCATTTCTATCATTGACATTATTATCATTATCATAATCATTATACATTTATCATTATCTCTATTTAGATCTACTTATCTTCTAGACAAGCTTGGGAATAGTAAATGCCCAAATATAAAACAAAACAAAATAGATAAAAGTCAATTTTCTCAATATCAAAGCAAAATTACATTATATTATCAATAAGTTGTGCAGTTTTTATCATCAATATTATAATTCTATTATCATAAATATTGTTATGATAATCATTATCATAATCATTTCTATTATTGGCATTATTATTACTGTTATTATGAATTTTTACCATATCATTATATTTATATGAACCCATGAAATGAGATAATAAAATACAAATAAAAATAAGGATATATAAAGGGAAAAAGCAAATAAACTGAAAAAAACAAAAATAACAAAGTTTAATACCAAAACAACAAATGAAAAGATACTTAGTAATATTAACTAGCGGAACCCGTGTAAATTTCACGAAATGATATTTTCAATACTAATTATCTTGTTCCTAACCTATGTATGTTTGAGTAAAATCTCCTAAGAATTATTTTATAATCTAGGTTATGGAAATTGATAGAACTTAATTTTTTGTCTAATATTTAAAAAAAGTCGAGTGCTAAAGACAAAATTGGGAAAACTATATAAGATGTGCTTAGGTTAAGTAATCAAAGTCTAATGTGAATTTGTAAGGGTATACCATGAAATTATTTCCGTTTTCTTTAAAGCGTGACACAAAATAAATAACACACACGCTATCGTATTAATAAATAGATAGCTTATTTAGTTTTTTTCTATGAATGATTTGTTTGTATTTGTTTATTTGTTTATATTTATTTATTTTATATTGATGGAAATGCTTTTTATTTCATCTTTTTTTATCAGATTGGAAAAATAGAAACAAAGAAATGCAAAATAAGAAAATGAAATGACTCTTCTCTATATAATAAAGAGCATGTGTCCGGATATATATATATATATATATATATATATATATATATATATATATATATATATATATATGTGTGTGTGTGTGTGTGTATATGTATATATACATACATATATATACATGTATATATATACACACACACATATATATATATATATAAATATATAAATAAATGAATATATATATATACATATTTATAAATATGCATACATTATGTGTATATATATATATATATATTTATATATATGTATATGCATATATATATATATATATATATATATATGTATATATATATATATATATATATATATATACTGTATATATACATATATATATATATATATATATATATATATATATATATACTGTATACACACACACACACACACACATATATATATATATATATATATATATATATATATATATATATATTATCCCTCTCACGCTCAGGAAGAGAAGAAGTAGCCATGCCCTGCTGAAAGGGGGTATGGAGATGTTACACTCGGAAACCTCACTCCCATAAATTGTATGTCTGTGTATATTTATCTAGATATTTAGACTTCATTTTCCCGGCTCGAGTACACTAGTATATGAATAAATAAATAAAGACAATAAGAAGCTTAATAGGAGAATAAACTTATGATTTAAAGAAACAACCCTAGACTCTCCTCTCATTTGGAGGAAATTGGGGGCTGTCTCCCCCACCCCCCATCCTGAATATCATATTCTTCAAGGGTGGGTGGGGTGGGGGGCGGTTCGAGTGTGCCCCCCTCCCTTCTCCCTTCGCTCATAGGATCTCGTTTAGAGCAACATTCACAACTGAAATGCAAAATGAATTTATTTTATCAAGGCTGGAAAGTTGAGCAGACTTTTTTTCATGGTTGAGCGAAAATTTTTCTATATATTTTTTTTCAAAAAGGATAGAAAATGTTCCTTAACTTTACGTCCGCGAACAAGAGGCAATTATCCGCGTTTCGACAGTTGTTAAAGTTGGTATATCTATCTATCTGTCTGTCTGTCTATCTGGAAATTGAGGTTTATCTTCTATTTTTCAGTTTAATGATGTATGTAGATTTTTATTGCTATCTCTCTATTCATCTATCTATTTACTTATCCTTCTATCTAAACTTTAAGGTACATCTACCATATATCTATTTTATTCTCCAGATATATATCGCTTTATCTTTTTATTTATCTATCTATCTAAACATCAAGGTATATTTACTATATAAGTATCTAATCTCTATCTATCACTCCATCTACTTATTTATTTATATATTTAGGCATCAATGTCTATCTGCTATATATCTATCTGAATATAAAGTGATTTTATTAACTTATTCATCTAATAATATTTTTTCTATCTATCTATCTATCTATCTACTAGGGTGGTTGAGCTTCCTAAATCGCTAATCAGCGTTTAGTAGCCGAGTGGGTACCGTCATGTAGCCTGCTGGCGCGCGCGCGCGTGCACACACACATACACTCACATTATTATTATTATTATTATTATTAGCCAAGCTACAACCCTAGTTGGAAAAGCAAGATGCTATAAGCCCAAGGGCTCCAACAGGGAAAAATAGCCCAGTGAAGAGAGGAAATAAGGAAATGAATAAATGATGAGAATAAATTAACAATATATCATTCTAAAAACAGTAACAACGTCAAAACAGATATGTCCTATATAAACTATTAACAACTTCAAAAACAGATATGTCATATATAAACTATAAAAAGACTCTCTCTCTCTCCCTCTCTCTCTCTCTCTCTCTCTCTCTCTCTCTCTCTCTCTCTCTATATATATATATATATATATATATATATATATACTGTATATATTCACCATATGTCTTTCCTCCATAAGAATAGAGCCTCCCTGCTCTTAGTATGTCATTGCTGCCAGATGTATGACAGATGGGAATGTGGAAAGAATAAGCCAGAACATCCGGTGTGTCGGCAATGGAAAAAGGAGCCGTAACCAAAGAGAGGGATCCAATGTAGTATTGACTGGTCAGTTAAATGACCCAATAACTCTCTAGCGGTAGTATTTCAACTGGTGGTTCGTGCCCTGGCCAGCCTCCTACCTTCAGATTGGGTCAAACCACGGACCCAGCAATTGCAAATTTTATGCTTTACCATTGAGGCACAATGTGCGTATAATAAGCACATATATGCAATGATACGTGTGGCCACGCATATGTGAAACACTTCTTTTGAAAATACACGGATATATATATATATATATATATATATATATATATATATATGTATATATATATATATATATATATATATATATATATATATATCCATGCATGCACACACGTACACACGCACACTCTCTCATACTCATAAGCAGTAAAGATCATAAAACAAGAGTCATCACCAATGAATTGTCACAATGACATGTCTCTCGCCATCTCCATTTGCATTATGGTAAAAAGGAATTTCCCCCTCTCTCTCTCTCTCTCTCTCTCTCTCTCTCTCTCTCTCTCTCTCTCTCTCTCTCTCTCGCTCTGTGCTGTCTTCTCTGACATAAATCAGCTGTTCCTCCCTACACCCCCC
>NC_090760.1:68010040-68020040 GCF_036898095.1 Palaemon carinicauda | reverse complement strand
GAGGCAATTGTTTTGTCTTCAAAGTTTTAATGTCCCCAAAATCATGAACTAACTTCTGTTCTTCCCCATTCTCATATATTAGTATAATCGGTCAAAATTCGTTGTAAATATCCTTATATAAAAATTCATATTCTAATAAACACCACTGACAGAGGTTGTGGTACTATGTCTACACCAACGAACTCAGCAATACTAGACCTATCCCCCCAACACTCACCATAGCATTATTCTGAACGCGAACAACCACTATATACTGTTCTAAAATCATCACCAATGATAACCATGGTGCTATAAATATCACCAACAGACTATGGTAACTAGTCTTATCACCAACACACCTTATGACAATAGATTTATCACCAGTGCACACAATGGTAGCATTAATATTACCAACACTAACTACGGCACAACCCTTATTATCAACACAATGCAGCACTAGGTCTATCACCAACAAAAATTAATATTCTCCTACAACAACTACTTTAGTCCTTTTAAAGATCCCCATTACTACGCCTTCCAATTCCGTTAAGGCCATGATCACTCTTAAACAGAAAAACATTACTCAAGTATATTCACTAATCCTTCGGCCATATTGAAACTTGCGGATTCTTCATGAGCACTTCTGTTTCACTAATCACCTTAATAACGTCACTAACACTATCCTCAAATTGCCCTGTTTCAACTAGAACATCAATGTCGCTCGCTGCTATGTTTCTAGTGAGTAATTAGTACTTGTCATTGCGATAATCACAAAATAATCGTCGAAATAAGCGAGGAGGCGAATTTAAACACGGCGGGACTATCACGCAACGTTGGTTGGACTGAGAGGGAGGGAGGCCCGGTGGGGAAAGAGAGGAAGGCTTGCCTGATGCTGATTGGCTGAACAAGGGGTACGGCCAGGTTTCCGTGGTTGTAATTGGCTGGAAAATACTCACTCAGCACCTCTGCTTGTCGTCATCAGTGGCTCACCTTTCCTCGTCTGGTAACTTTCAGTTCTTAAATAAAAATCTAGATATACCTTCATGCTTATTATTATTATTATTATTATTATTAGCTAGGCTACAACCCTAGTTATAAAAGCAAGATGCTATTAGCTCAAGGGCTCCAACAGGAAAAAAAATAGTCCAGTGATTAAAGGAAATAAATAAACTACAGTATATGATAAGTATTGATCATAAAATATGAAATACCTTAAGATCAGCAAAACCATAGAAATAGATCTGTCAAATATAAACTATAAACGTAGACTTGTACCACCCTGTTCAATATAAATACATTCTCTGCAACTTTCAACTTTTGAAGTTCCACCTATTCAACTGCATGATTAGGAAGATCATTCCACAATCTGGTCACAACTGGAATAAAACTAGAATCTTGTGTAGCACTAAGCCTTGTGGAGAAGGCATGGCTTTAAATTAACTGCATACCTAGTACTACCTACATGATGGTATAGTCTGTAACTTCAAAATTAGGTAATGTATCTTTTATCATAATGTTTTGTTTATCATATATTTTTTTTCTTTATCTATCTATTAATTAATCTACCAATTTCTGGTTTATTTATCATTCTATTTACTGGGATTTTACTTTTTCACGTTGATAAACATAACGCGCTGTTATCTTGTGGGGTTACGTCACATTTGTTTTTGCCACTCATCTAATTTGGCGATGTTGATATTTTGCCAAAGTTATAATTTACTGCGACGCTAAGATTAAATCCAGCTAATATTTATTGATATTGCATTCAAGTATTGACATTTAGCTAAGTATTTGGAGTATTTGTGAAAGCAAATCATTTTCTGCAAGTTGCATCAACGCTAAAATTAGATCGCGGTAATATTTTACTAAAGTAAAACTTTACCAGTTTTGTTAATATTTCAATACGTTGATATCTGGGCTCCACAGAATACAGATTTAGCTTTGGTGGTATCTTACTACAATGTTATTACCTATATCATTTAAATATATTGAGAGATATCTACTAATATTTCAGTATCCAATTGTTTTATTGTAGACAGTAAGAACGCTAAACGCGAAAATTTAACCATGTCAATAATTCACAATGACGGCAACTCACTGGATTATTTTTATAAAGCACAGATTAAGCCAATCTTTTATAATCACGCTAATATTAGTTTCCTCTAACATTTTGCACTAAAGAAATCCTACTTATATTTCTTACTTGCACTCACATCAATTCACACAAACATTCAGTTGTGTATCATTCCCTTCTAATATCTCCCCCAAGCACCATCTTACCGTTAGCAGCCATAATAACACTAATATTGACATAAACTTATAACAGCTGCGTTAACATTAAACCCCGCTAATATTTTAGGCTATTGGCGCAAGCCTAGAGCTAGCGTTACGTTTTCAGAATGAAAGAAAAATACCCAAGACGCTGTGCTTGGTTATCAAAATACCAGTTGCTTGGAATAATATCTATTTATTTCCTCAAATACAGGGGACAATTCCTCTCCCCCCCCCTCTTGTGAATTTCAGGAGGGGGTAGGGGGTAGGGGGAAAGCTCAACATTGTGTTGTGAATGTAAGCTACTGGGTGTTTGTTTAAATCTAGCCGTATTCGATTGATAAAAGACCCAATTCGTTGGTCTCAAACCAGATGAGATCTTTTACTTAGAAGAGGAATTACGTGAGGAAATTAAAAAAAGCAGAATGGAATGAGTGGGCAGACCCACATGCTTAAAAAAAAAGAGCAATGGATTCAGTGTTTCTAAATTGAATGGTGGAACTATTACTCACAAAAAAAAAATAGTAATAATAATCGTCTGAATTTGGGTGATGCAGAGATGAAAGGGAAAGGTGTGCTCAGATAGTATCTTTTGAGTTGGCTATCTCAGAGCCAGTTGCAACTAGCAGTTCTAGGACTCTACTACTGCTTGGCTCTATATGAAGAAATATAGAGTCCCCAGAGCAACTAGGGATTCAATAAAACAGCGGAATTTGAGGATTCATGATGAAGCAAAGGTGAAAGGGAAGGATGTCCTTTAAACAAATGACTGATGAAGGAGATCCTCTGCTCTGAACCAAGGACTCGAACCAATACCAGCAGTAGACTCTATCAAACGAGCCATCAAGAGAGATATTATTATTATTATTATTATTATTATTATTATTATTATTATTATTATTATCAATTGCTAAGCTACAACTCTACTTGGAAAAGCAGGATACAATGAGCCCAGGGGCCCCAACAGGGAAAATAACCCAGTAAGGAAAGGAAACAAGGTAATATGAAATATTTTAAGAACAGTAACAACTTCAAAATAAATATTTCCTATATAAACTCTATATACTTCAACAAAACAAGGGGAAGAGAAATTAGATAGAATAGTGTGCCCGAGTGTACCCTCAAGCAAGAGAACTCTAACCCATGACAGTGGAAGACCATAGTACAGAAGCTATGGCGCTACCAAAGACTAGAGAACAATGGTTTGATTTTGGCGTGTCCTTCTCCTAGAAGAGCTGCTTACCATAGCTAAAGTGTCTCTTCTATTTTACCAAGAGGAAAATGGCCACTGAACAATAACAGTGCAGTAGTTGACCTCCTGGGTGAAGAAGAATTGTATGGTAATCTCAGTGTTGTCAGGTGTATGAAGACAGAGGAGAATCTGTAAAGATTAGGCCAGACTATTCGTTGTAAGTGCAAGCTAAGGGAAAGAACCGTAACCAGAGAGAAGGCTCCAATGTAGTCCTGTCTGGCCAGTCAAAGAACCCCATAACTCTCTCGCGGTAGTATCTCAACGGGCGGCTGGCGCCCTGGCCAAACTATTACCTATAAGTAAGTTTATTCTGAGTCCACTGTATGTATTCCTATTGAGTTCAGGAATCTGTGTTTAGACTTGAAATCAACCCATCTCCACCATGATAGCTCATTCATGAGTTTATGATGACAGTCTCATTAACTCGCATTACTTTTAATAGATGTAAATATCAACCGCAAATGGTATATAACAACGAATTTAACCTTAAGAATATATTTTGAATGGATATTATTCAGCTATCATGGTGGATATGGATTGATTTCGAGTCTAAGAACAGATTCCCTAATTCGACATGAATATGTAGAGTTAGAATCAAAAGAACGCCGACACTCGGGGGAAATCTTTCGTCAGATGTCTCTAGTGTTCCCATGACAAAACAGAAAAGGTGTTGCTCTTCTTACTACTTCTACGAAATGGGCGGAGCCCTCTCCAACCTTAACGGATCAAAGACTGCAAATGGGTTAGTGAAAGTATTAAAATTTTAGAAATCGAGTTGCCATATTTCATTGTTTTATAATTTGACGTTTCGAATATCCACTGCAAATACTGAATACGCGCGCACACACACACACACACACACACACACACACACACACACACACACATATATATATATATATATATATATATATATATATATATATATATATATATATATATATATATATATGAATCCGCAAAATCATGCAGAAATTATTGGAGTATCGCAGCTAAACAATTCCTTCCGTTAACAACTACATTAGATTATTTCGACATTAGTCTTGTTCAAGTCACCGATGAAAGAAAAAGTACTTTCAGATATGGTTCGATGTAAAATAATAATTAAAAAAAAACACCATACATGAGTTATACCGACCTAAATGACATTCACAGAGAGAGAGAGAGAGAGAGAGAGAGAGAGAGAGAGAGAGAGATTCAGCCTGAATACATCGTTTTTAATATATTTGTAGTATGTTGGTCAAAATTCGCCCGTAACTTTTTGTGTTAGGTTGGTGACAAACAAATAGACAGAGGTGAAAAGCCTTGGCGGAGGTAATAATAATAATAATAATAATAATAATAATAATAATAATAATAATTGGACCAAAACGTAAATTTTTGAGAGTTCTGACGAGGTGAATATTGACCCGCGCACTGAGCCCTTTCATAATTTGGAATTGCAAAATATTTCTTTGGATTTATTAAACAGACCCACATAATTAGTTCTTCTTACCTTCTAAATTCCTGGAATTTATCCATTTATCCAAACCTAACGAAACCCTTCCAAAAACCACATTATTACTTCCATTCCTGCCCGTTTGTCTTTCAACAATTCCAACTCTTAGTGAGATAAAGATTCACTTCACGAACATAGTGTCTCTAGAAAATGGAACTTGTAGTGTTTCTCAAGATGATATTTAGTTTGAAATTTAGTTTTATGTAAGTAGGGGATATAAACTCGACGCTATCTTTTATCACATATTATGGAGAGAGAGAGAGAGAGAGAGAGAGAGAGAGAGAGAGAGAGAGAGAGAGAGAGAGAGAGAGAGAGAGAGAGATCTGAGGGTGGTGAGAGCGAGAAGGGGTGCGAGAGGGAGAGAATGGTGAGAGTCAAAGAAGATTGGGGGGGGGGGGGCTGCAAGATGTTCATTCCATACCAGTCATGTTACAGATGAACTCTTTATGATTAGTTGACAGCTTGACTCCGCGTTATCCATTTCAGTGATAAAATTACGAACTTCGTTTCTAACTAAGCTGATATTATCTAGTTACCGATAAGTGTGTTGCGCTACGTCTTTATAGTGCGATTTGTGAAACGACAGTGGAAAAAAAAAGAATAAAGTCACTCCATTTTTAAGGAACAAGAAACCAAGAATTTCAATAGACAAAACAGAATTATATTTGAATAAGAACTAATTTTGGGCTGTAGTTCGTAAACAAATGCACAAAAGCTATCTAGAATATGGTACCAATGGGACAAGGGGTGGGTGCGCTTTAAAGAACTTAATTTAGAGGTTGTAAGCAATGTTTTTCTCCCTGTTTAGCTTAGCATTTTCAGTTCGTATTGTATGGTTTCTCTTTTACGGTACATGTGTTTATTTATATAGTTTTATTACCCTGGTTTTTGGACAGCTTACTGGAAGATGTAAATGAGAATGAAGCAGCTGGACTGAAATCAGTTTCAGTAATCAATAATAGTGATGTGGTTAAGGATCAACCTGAAGGAACTGTTTCATGGCGACTGACACATCTTTGATCATCTGGTGTCTGATGTTTAAGGAACTGGATCAGTTCACAGTACAGTTAGAATCTACATGGAAGAATTTGGATTCTGTAAAGATGATGGCCTGAAATTATTCCCTCGTATGACTGAACCCATTCCTGAGAAGATTCAAAAGTCCAGTTCAAGAGTTTCCACCATACTAACGGAGAAAACAACCGGAAGAACCAACCATCATAAAGCCCTCAAACTGTGCTGAAAATTGCAGCATGAAGATTCTGATTTTTTTTTCTAGATTATTGCTTGTCATATGCCCTTTGAGGGTCTATTTATCCCTGCTATAAAGGGATCTGTGTCTATTAGGCTAATGCCAATTCTCCAAACTGTACGACAACTAGGTTTTATAAATATCATATGCATATATATATATATATATATATATATATATATATATAAATATATATATATATATATATATATATATATATATATATATATATATATATACATATATATTTAAATATATATATATATATATATATATATATATATATATATATATATTATATACACACAAACACACACACACACACACACACACACACACATATATATATATATATATATATATACATACATATATATATGAATATATATATATATATATATATATATATATATTTATATATATATGTATGTATATATATATGTATATATATATATATATATATATATATATATATATATATATATATATGTGTGTGTGTGTGTGTGTGTGTGTTTTTGTGTGAAGTCACACAAAGACAACAGCTTCTGACTGGCCGGGAATCGAACTCTGGTCCAGTTAACTTGTATGTGTGTGTGTGTGTGTGTGTGTTTGTGTGAAGTCACACAAAGACAACAGCTTCTGACTGGCCGGGAATCGAACTCTGGTCCAGTTAACTTGTATGAACATTAATGTACAACTTGACCAAGTGGAATATCAATGTTCATACAAGTTTCCTGGACCCGGATTCGACTCCCGGCCAATCAGAAGCTGTTGTCATTGTGTGATTTCGCTTGGGGCTCTGATTCCGAGGTCGTTAAGAGAATCCAGACATTAATGTATCAAAAATACATGGCTTATTTTAATATGATAAACACGTCTAAACTTACAAAATTTATCATTTATATATATATATATATATATATATATATATATATGTGTGTGTGTGTGTGTGTGTGTCTGTGTGTGCGTGTGTGTGTATATACATATATATATATATATATATATATATATATATATATATATATATATATACACACACACACGCACACACAGACACACACACACATATATATATATATAAATATATATATATATATAAATATATATATATATATATACATATATATATATATGTGTGTGTGTGTCTGTGTGCTTGTGTGTGTATATATATATATATATATATATATATATATATATATATATATGTATATATATATATATATATATATATATATATATATATATATATATATCTGCCAGTGGGAAGGGGGGAGCCCCGCCTTGACCGCGGGAAGGGGGGAGCCCCGCCCTGCCAGCGGGAAGGGGGGAACCCCGCCCTGCCAGCAGGAAGGAGGGAGCCCCGCCCTGCCAGCGGGAAGGGGGGAGCCCCGCCCTGCCAGCGGGAAGGGGGGAGCCCCGCCCTGCCAGCGGGAAGGGGGGAGCCCGGCCCTGCCAGCGGGAAGGGGGGAGCCCCGCCCTGCCAGCGGGAAGGGGGGAGCCCGGCCCTGCCAGCGGGAAGGGGGGAGCCCGGCCCTGCCAGCGGGAAGGGGGGAGCCCGGCCCTGCCAGCGGGAAGGGGGGAGCCCCGCCCTGCCAGCGGGAAGGGGGGAGCCTGGCCCTGCTAGCGGGAAGGGGGGAGCCCTGCCCTGCCAGTGGGAAGGGGGGAGCCCGGCCCTTCCAGCGGGAAGGGGGGAGCCCCGCCCTGCCAGCGGGAAGGGGGGAGCCCGGCCCTGCCAGCGGGATGGGGGGAGCCCCACCCTGCCAGCGGGAAGGGGGAGGCCCTCCAGGCTAGCAGGAAGTGGGGAGCCCCGCTCAGCCCAGCCAACAATAGAGAGTTCCTGTATCTAGCTTATTTTTAAAAAAACACGAAGGGTGGAATCAGGAAGGCAGTCATGAGAAGCAAAACAAGAATCTTGAAGACTTCCTCCTCTCCATGAGGAAGAAGAAGTCTTCAAGATTTTTGTTTTGAAGACTTCTTCTTCCTCATGGGGAGAAAGAAGAAGTCTTTAAGATTCTTGCTTTGAAGACTTCTTTCTTCTAAGAAAAAAGGGATCAACGACAAGTGGAATCAGGTAGGCAGTCATGAAACGCAAAACAAGAATTTTGAAGACTTCTTTCTCTCCATGAGGAAGAAGAAGTCTTCAAGATTCTTGTTTGGAAGACTTCTTCCTTATGGAGAGAAAGAAGAATTTTTAAAGATTCTTGTATTGAAGACTTCTTTCTTCTAAGAAGAAAGGGATCAACGACAAGTGGAACCAGGAAAGCAAAACAGGAATCTTGAAGACTTCTTTCTCTCCATGAGGAAGAAGAAGTCTTCAAGATTCTTGTTTTGAAGACTTCTTTCTTCTAAGAAAAAAGGGATCAACGACAAGTGGAATCAGGTAGGCAGTCATGAAACGCAAAACAAGAATTTTGAAGACTTCTTTCTCTCCATGAAGAAGAAGTCTTCAAGATTCTTGTTTGGAAGACTTCTTCTTCCTTATGGAGAGAAAGAAGAATTTTTCAAGATTCTTGTATTGAAGACTTCTTTCCTCTAAGAAGAAAGGGATCAACGACAAGTGGAATCAGGAAAGCAAAAACAAGAATCTTGAAGACTTCTTTCTCTCCATGAGGAAGAAGAAGTCTTCAAAATTCTGGTTTTCAAGACTTCTTTCTTCTAAGAAGAAAGGGATCAACGACAAGTGGAATCAGGAAGGCAGTCATGGAAAGCAAAACAAGAATCTTGAAGACTAATAACTGATTTATTTGAAAGGATTCGGACAGAAAATACAGGAAGAAGAGGGAGACATTAAGGAGAACAGGAGAGAAGAAATAAAGTATCCGAAAAGGAGAACTAGTTATTATTTGTTGATCACTTTACGGTTGTGCGGAATTGAAATGAGAAAGTAAAATTCATAATGTTGAAGATCCAAAAATAAAGATTGTGCAGAATACGGCGGAAACTGCACAGAAGTAGAGAATATTGATGGACCAGAGAAAGCTAAAATTCTTCAATCTGAACTAATTTTTTTCTTCTCTAAAAGGAAGAATTTCTGAGGAGAGACACTCCAATTGGACGTCTTTCTGTTAGCACGTTCTTATAAGAAAAATAATTATCTAGGACCGACGACGGAACGGGTTTGGGATCGAATATTTTTGGTTTACTGCGCCCATATTTGAACTTAGGGCTCCAGCTTCGGTCGTCATTTTGTGTCAGACTCATCATCTGTCTGTCATCAGTGTTCGTGTCATCGAACACATGTAACAGCTTTTAAAAGATACAACCAACGCTCCGTTCCCCTTACGGGCTGCCAACGGAAGGGCCCGTGGTCCGCCTTGTATATAGGCGGGTCAATCTAAATCATCATCATCAGGAGAGGCAATTTGAGACACGAGACCTTTTACGGTCATTATTAAAAGGATATTTTAATTGCAAAGGGATCAATGGTTCAATTGGGTTCCGTCGTCATGAAACGCCTTCAAGATGTTCATCAAAAGAAATTCGAGCAAGAAGCGCAATGGCAGGAGGAGAGGAACTGGTCAAACGAATAATCTGAGGAAAGAGTTCGTTGCCCTTCATCAGGACCCCTGAAAGATTAATACACAATCGGGACGTCAAAACGAAAGTTAGCTTACCGGAAGAGTAGGAACGGGGTACCTTCACACGCGCACACACGTGTATATATATATACATATATATATATATATATATATATATATATATATATATATATATATATATACGTGTGTGTGTGTGTGTGTGTGTGTGT
>NC_090760.1:68002540-68005040 GCF_036898095.1 Palaemon carinicauda | reverse complement strand
ATTTGTGAATGTCCCTTTGCTGGAAAAGAGTACCTCTAATAACAAGATTTTTTGTCGAACAAAAGATTATAAAATGTGCCCCATTATCATTTATAACTTCGCCAAGACCTTCAACATCCATCACATTCACTAGCCCTTGATTATTCTTACCAACTTTAGCATTTAAGTCACCAATCACAATTTCATATATCTCTCTGGGATCTCATCTATTACACTTTACAGTTCTTCATAGTATCTTCCAACTCCATCTGTTCTTCCTCAGTAGATAGTGGATATATATATTGCCTTGGTCTAAGATTTCTTTACCAATCCCCTTACAACGTGTTTCACTTAGAGTCAAGATATCCAAACTATATTTCAAAAATTCATTCTCCACTTGCTGTAACTTCCCAATCTGATTCATGGTTCTAACATTCCAATTAACTATTTTCAATTTATCTTTAATATTTAAAAACCGAGAGATTCTTAGCACCCTGCTACGCCCGGGACTGGGGGCCATTCTGTAATTTTTGTTTTCCATAGACTTACTAAATCCATAATATATATATATATATATATATATATATATATATATATATATATATATTATATATTATATATATATATATGTATAAATATAAATTTATCAAAGTATAGCCTGTGCTTTGTTATCCGCAGTGCCCATCTAACTAAGGCAAGTGACCCCTGCCGGTCTATACTGATTCCAGTAAGATCATCCGCCAGACATCGAGGGTATAAGCCGAAGAGACAGCTTTTCTATTGTCTTAAACCCAATCCGTCACCCTGCTGCCAGTGACTTCTTGGAGACTAGGGGCGGCATTTCCTGCAAGCCCAAAGTTCTTGCTACTCCACAAAGTTGCTCATCCGCTTATATAACTGTTGGAAAACATGGAGTGCTAAGATATACCACTTAGCACGATAAATATATATATATATATATATATATATATATATATATATATATAGATAGATAGATGGATAGATACTGTAAATATATACATTTATGTATATATATACATATATAATGTATATATATATATATATATATATATGTAAAGAAACATATATATACATATATATATATACATATATATATGTATATATATATATATATATATACATACATACATATATATATATATATATATATACACACATCTACAGTATATATGCATACATATACTTATAAATTAATATAGGCTATAAATCCTCTTAATATCGCATTCATTCTGCCTCTGGATCAGAGACTTAAGGGGGAATACTTTATGATAGTAGCTTCTGGTTGGTCGTGGATTTGAACTCAGACCCAGGAAACAGAGGTTCCAATGACTTACCGCCTTTGCGGCCCGGTGGTAAGTCACCGGAACCTCAGTTTCCTGTGTCCGAGTTCGAATCCACGGCCAACCAGAAGTTATTATCATAAAGTTAATATCCCCTTAGGTCTCTGATCCCGAGGCAGAGTGAATTCCATATTAAGAGGATTTATGGTTTATATGAATATATGAATAAAAACGTTTAAATATGAAAAATTATCACATATGCTTAAATATATTTAGGTATATACACCTATTTATACACACACCACAAGCACACACACACACACATACACACACACACACACACACACATATATATATATATATATATATATATATATATATATATATATATATATATATATATATATATATGTAGTCTCAAAGGACACTGCCAGGATCTATTTCAACTCACCAGGCGGAAAAAAAGGGACATAATTATCGTACATCGTGCTGCAAAACTCCCACTTATCATACATACCGTGTCTCATTGTCGTACGAACTAGTCGAAATCGTTCTCCATCTCTTGAAAACAATAAAATATAAATAAGAGTAGCATCCATTTCCCCTCCCAGTGAGATAAAGAACCTGTAGAGCATATCGAATGAAAAGGGAGAGGAGGAGGAAGGCAGAGATGAAAAGCGAGAGAGGAAATGACACAGAAAGCAGACGATGAAACAGAAAACAGGCGACGAGCGGAATGCGCGCTTAAAGAGTCGCGAGGCGGGAAAAGCTTTTAGCAGTCAATCGCTGGTAACAAAGAAGGCGGACATCAAAGGCAGCGTTCGTTGCGATTACAAGCAGGACATGAAATTAGTCGGCCGGGACGAGTTTAATTATATAGCGACTTAAAAGCGACTTTTTTATTCATCACCTGGAACTCTGATAATCGCATTGCCTTTCGCTGGAAAGACAGAAGACAGTTGTTGTCCGGTAAATGGCGTTTCCAGCTTTATGTCTCTTTTTTTAAGTCGAGTGTTTTATTTCGCAGAGAGCAACACGCCATTGTTGAGAGAGAGAGAGAGAGAGAGAGAGAGAGAGAGAGAGAGAGAGAGAGAGAGAGGATTTACATATTGGAAACGTCGATGCCTGGCGATCTGCTGGACTGGGTATCGAGACCAGCTCAAACTTGATAGTTTCTCGTAATGTCTGCAACCTCCCCCTCCTGTTGATCCATCAGCAGC
>NC_090760.1:67990040-67997540 GCF_036898095.1 Palaemon carinicauda | reverse complement strand
TATATATATATATATATATATATATATACATATAAATATATATTTATATATATACTGTATATATATATATGTATATATATATATGTATATATATATATATATATATATATATATATATATACTGTATATATACATATAAATATATATTTATATATATACTGTATATATATATATATATATATATATATATATATATATATATATATATATATCGGCCATGTATGATGAAGAAATAACCAATAGCAAAAATAATAATAAACCTTGGTGCACCAAGTAGCCCCAACCCATATATAATTTCCTTTTCACTTTCAAAAAGAACCAAAAAAAAAAAAAACTTTCTTTTCACACATAATATCCCCCCCCCCCCCCCTCCACCACCACCACCACCACCTCACGATTCTCAGGTGTTTTAATTGAATGTTACTGACACCCACCATATTTCTTAGACCCAAGAGGACACGCCCCCTAAACATCGGCCCCCCCCCCACAATGAGGGCTCCTGTGTTATTGGAATAAGACACACGAGTGTGTTACGTGGTAATGTGGACTTAGAGGTGTCCACCAATGGAAGGCTTACCACGGATATTTATGCTTCAGATAAGCACCTCTGGGCGTTTTGTATGAGGGCGACGTTACCGGCAGAGATAAGTTGTTATGGGCGTGCGGGTTGGGGGGAGGGAGGTGATGGGCGTTTGGTTTATGGGCGTTTTGGTTATGGGAATGTTGAGGCCACACATTGCTTGAAAAGATGATAGAATGAGGGGTATTGAAGGAGGTTTTATGGGAGGCTATTATAGGAAATCATAGAGGCTATTGAAGGTATTAGAGGGGTTTAAAAGCCATTTGAAGTTATAGAGGGGTTAAAGGAATAAAAGCTATTGAATGTAATAAGGAAATTCAAAAGCCATTTGAAGTAATAGAGGGGTTAAAGGAATAAAAGCTATTGAATGTAATAGGGAAATTTAAAAGCCATTTGAAGTAATAAAGGGGTTAAAGGAATAACAGCTATTGAAAGTATAGGGAAATTTAAAAGCCATTTGAAGTAATAGAGGGGTTGAAGGAATAACAGCTATTGAAAGTAATAGGGGATTTAAAAGCCATTTGAAGTAATAGAGGGGTTTAAAGGAATAAAAGCTATTGAATGTAATAAGGATATTCAAAAGCCATTTGAAGTAATAGAGGGGTTAAAGGAATAACAGCTATTGAAAGTAATAGGGAAATTTAAAAGCCATTTGAAGTAATAGAGGGGTTAAAGGAATAAAAGCTATTGAAAGTAATAGGGAAATTTAAAAGCCATTTGAAATAATAAAGGGGTTTAAAGGATTAAAAGCTATTGAAAGTAATAGGGGATATAAAAGCCTTTTAAAGTAATAGAAGGATTTTTTAAGACAATTAAAATTATTGAGAGCAATAGGGAAATTTAAAAGCCATTTGAAGTAATAAAAGGGTTAAAGGAATAAAAGCTATTGAAAGTAATAGGGAAATTTAAAAGCCATTTGAAGTAATAGAGGGGTTAAAGGAATAAAAGCTATTGAATGTAATAGGGAAATTTAAAAGCCGTTTGAAGTAATAGAGGGGTTAAAGGAATAAAAGCTATTGAAAGTAATATGGAAATCTAAAAGCCATTTGAAGTAATAGAGGGGTTAAAGGAATAAAAGCTATTGAAAGTAATAGGGAAATTTAAAAGCCATTTGAAGTAATAGAGGGGTTAAAGGAATAAAAGCTATTGAAAGCAATAGGGAAATTTAAAAGCCATTTGAAGTAATAGAGGGGTTTAAAGGATTAAAAGCTATTGAAAGTAATAGGGAAATTTAAAAGCCATTTGAAGTAATAGAGGGGTTAAAAGAATAAAAGCTATTGAAAGTAATAGGGAAATTTAAAAGCCATTTGAAGTAATAGAGGGGTTAAAGGAATAAAAGCTATTGAAAGTAATAGGGAAATCTAAAAGCCATTTGAAGTAATAGTGGGGTTCAAGGAATAAACGCTATTGAAAGCAATAGGGGATATTAAAGCCATTTGAAGTAATAGAGGGGTTTAAAGGATTAGAAGCTATTAAAAGTAATAGGGAAATTGAAAAGTCATTTGAAGTAATAGAGGGGTTAAAGGAATAAAAGCTATTGAAAGTAATAGGGAAATTTAAAAGCCATTTGAAGTAATAGAGGGGTTAAAGGAATAAACGCTATAGAAAGTAATAGGGGATTTAAAAGCCATTTGAAGTAATAGAGGGGTTAAGGGAATAAAAGCCATTGAAAGTAATAGGGAAATTTAAAAGCCATTTGAAGTAATAGAGGGGTTAAAGGAATAAAAGCTATTGAAAGTAATAGGGAAATTTAAAAGCCATTTGAAGTAATAGAGGGATTTAAGTGATTAAAAGCTATTGAGAGGGATTAGGATATTTAAAAGCCTTTGAAGTAATAGAGGGATTTAAGGGATTAAAAGCTATTGAAAGTAACAGAGGATTTAAAAACCCACGTAAAGTAATAGAGGAATTTAAGAGAATAAAAGCTATTGAAAGTAAAAGAGGATTTAAATCCATTTGGAATGATAGAGGGATTTAGGAGATTAAAAAGCTATTAAGAGCATTATGGATATTTAAAAGACATTTAAAGTTGATGAGGGATTTAAGGGATTAAAAGCTATTGAGTGTAATAGGGAATTTAAAAGCCATTTGAAGTAATAGAGGGATTTAAAGGAATGAAAGCTATTGAAAGTAATAAGGATATTCAAAGGCCATTTGGGGTAATAGAGGGATTCAAGGGATTAAAAGCTGAGATTATTATGGATATTTAAAATCCTTTTGGAGTAATAGAAGAATTTAAGGGATTGAAAGCTATTGCGAGTAATAGGGATATTTAAAAGCATTTGAACTAATAGAGGGATTTAAGGGATTAAAAGCTATTGGAAGTAAGAGGGATATTTAAAAGCTATTCGAAGTAATAGAAGGATTTGAGGAATTTAAAGCTATTGAAAGTAATAGGGATATTTAAAAGTAATTTAAAGTAACAGAGGGAATTAAGGGAATAATAGCCATTGAAAGTAATAGGGGTATTTAAAAGCCATTTGAAGTAATAGAAAGATTAAAGGGAATAAAAGCTATTGAAAGTAATAGAGTGGTTTAAAGGAATCAAATCCTTTTAAAGTAATAGAGGTGTTTAAATAAACAAAAGATATTGAAGGCAATAGAGAGGTTTGAAGGAATAAAAGCTATTGAAGGTAATAGAGGGGCTTAAAGGAATAAAAGCTATTGAAGGTAATAGAGGGGCTTAAAGGAATAAAAGCTATTGAAGGTAATAGAAGGGCTTAAAGGAATAAAAGCTATTGAAGGCAATAGAGGGGTTTAAAGGAATTAAAGTTATTGAAGCCAGAGAGGGGGTTGAGGGAATGAAAGCTATTAAAGGCAATAGAGGGGTTTAAAGGAATAAAAGCTATTGAAGGCAATAGAGGGGTTTAAAGGAATAAAAGCTATTGAAGGCAATAGAGGGGTTTAAAGGAATAAAAGCTATTGAAGGCAGTAGAGGGGTTTATGGAATAAAAGCAATTGAAGGCAAGAGAGGAATTTAAAGGAATAAAAGCTATTGAAGGCAATAGAGGAGTTTAAAGGAATAAAAGCTATTAAAGGTAAGAGAGGGGTTTAAAGCAATAAAAGCTATTGAAGGCAAGAGAGGGGTTTAAATGAATAAAAGCTATTGAAGGCAGTAGAGGGGTTTATGGAATAAAAGCTACTGAAGGTGATAGAGGGGTTTAAAGCAATAAAATCTATTGAAGGCAAGAGAGGGGTTTAAATGAATAAAAGCTATTGAAGGCAAGAGAGGGGTTTAAATGAATAAAAGCTATTGAAGGCAAGAGAGGGGTTTAAATGAATAAAAGCTATTGAAGGCAAGAGAGGGGTTTAAATGAATAAAAGCTATTGAAGGCAAGAGAGGGGTTTAAATGAATAAAAGCTATTGAAGGCAAGAGAGGGGTTTAAATGAATAAAAGCTATTGAAGGCAAGAGAGGGGTTTAAAGGAATAAAAGCTATTGAAGGCAAGAGAGGGGTTTAAATGAATAAAAGCTATTGAAGGCAAGAGAGGGGTTTAAAGGAATAAAAGCTATTAAAGGTAAGAGAGGGGTTTAAAGCAATAAAAACTATTGAAGGCAATAGAGGCGTTTAAAGGGATATAAGCTATTGAAGGCAATAGAGGTGCTTAAAGGAATAAAAGCTATAGAAGGCAATAGAGGGGTTTTAAGAAATAAAAGCTATTGCAGGCAATAAAAATAAAAGCAATTGAAAGCAGCAGATGACTTTAAGGCTAATAGAAATGATAGAGGCTATCAAAAGCAATAAAGGCAAATGTAAACAATAAAGTCTACAATACATAAAAAAGACTATCAAAGCAATAAAGTCTACAATACATAAAAAAGACTATCAAAGCAATAAAGTCTACAACACATAAAAAAGACTATCAAAGCAATAAAGTCTACAACACATAACAAAGACTATCAAAGCAATAAAGTCTACAATACATAAAGACTATCAAAGCAATAAAGTCTACAATACATAACAAAAACTATCAAAGCAATACAGTCTACAATACATAACAAAGACTAACAGAGCAATAAAGTCTACAATACATAAAGACTTTTAAAGCAATACAGTCTGCAATACATAACAAAGACTATCAAAGCAATAAAGTCTACAATACATAACAAAGACTAACAGAGCAATAAAGTCTACAATACATAAAGACTTTTAAAGCAATACAGTCTGCAATACATAACAAAAACTATCAAAGCAATACAGTCTACAATACATAACAAAGACTATCAAAGCAATAAAGTCTACAATACATAATAAAGACTAACAGAGCAATAAAGTCTACAATACATAAAGACTTTTAAAGCAATACAGTCTGCAATACATAACAAAGACTATCAAAGCAATAAAGTCTACAATACATAACAAAGACAATCAAAGAAATAAAATCTACAATGCATAACAAAGACTATCAAAGCAATAAAATCTACAATACATAACAAAGACTATCAAAGCAATAAAGTCTACAATACATAACAAAGACAATCAAAGAAATAAAATCTACAATACATAAAAGACTATCAAAGCAATAAAGTCTACAATACATAAAGACTATCAAAGCAATAAAGTCTACAACACATAACAAAGACTATCAAAGCAAAAAAGTCTACAATACATAAAGACTATCAAAGCAATAAAGTCTACAATACATAACAAAGACTATCAAAGCAACAAAGACAATCAAAGAAATAAAATCTACAATACATAACAAAGACAATCAAAGAAATAAAATCTACAATGCATAACAAAGACTATCAAAGCAATAAAGTCTACATTACATAACAAAGACAATCAAAGAAATAAAATCTACAATACATAACAAAGACTATCAAAGCAATAAGTCTACAATACATAAAGACTATCAAAGCAATAAAGTCTACAACACATAACAAAGAATATCAAAGCAAAAAAGTCTACAATACATAAAGACTATCAAAGCAATAAAGTCTACAATACATAACAAAGTCTATCAAAGCAATACAGTCTACAATGCATAACAAAGACTATCAAAGAAATAAAATCTACAATGCATAACAAAGACTATCAAAGCAATAAAGTTTTTTTTTTAAATATAATAAACGCAATTGAAAATAATCAAGGCTACAACAACAATTAAATCTGTAAAAAGTAGTAAAGACTATTTAAAGATTTAAAGGTCACTCATGAATGGCAAAGGCACGGGACAGTGGCATTGGCCTATCAAGCAGGACAATGCCTTAGAGACTGACCATATATAAATATGATCTGCACCCAAGCCCTTCTCGGCCCAAGCTATGTATACACATATGATCATATGTGTATATGGCTAGTCTCTAGGGCATTGTCCTGCTTGATAGGGCAATGTCACTGTCCCTTTCCTCTGCCATTCATGAGCAACCTTCAAACCATACAGGGTAAAGAATTGCTAAAGAAATTGCACACAAGCCCATGCTTACTTACCCTCAACAGCAATATCATCTACGCTTACACGTCCTCACACCCATACGCCCTCACGCCCATACGCCCGACGCCCATAATATATCTGCCTGTAACACCTCTTTCGAGCCATAGATTCCTGTGTTAGCCATCCACTGGGAGACGCCTCCAAGTCTTATCCTAGATTCCTAATATGAAGGAGCCCTGGGGGACGGGGTGAAGGAGCCCTGGGGGAAGGGGTGGGGGGAGCTTAGGGGTCGTTAACCCCCCATGATGGGAGACTGGGTTAAGAAATATAGCTGGTGTCCGTAACGTTCAATTACAGCGCCTGGGAATTGGGGGACAATTCGGGTGAGAAGAAAGTTTTGGATCTTTTGGAAAATTAGAGAAAAATGATTTAATGGTGGAGGATTCTTGCAGTATTATTATTATTATTATTATTATTATTATTATTATTATTACTTTTGTTATTATTATCATTATCATTATTATTATTATTATTATTATTATTATTATTATTATTATTATTATTATTATTATTATTATTGATTACCTTAATGAGTTTACACTTGTATAGAAGAAGTTCGACCCCAGACATGAAGGGATATTTCTCATGCCATTGCCATGCAGCGTACTAGAAACGGCTGTATTGGTTGTTGTTGTTTATATAAAAACAGCATATATATATATATATATATATATATATATATGTATATATATAAATAATATATATACATATATATACATATATATGTATGTGTATATATATATTTATATATATATATATGTATATATATATATATATATCTATATATAAATATAAATAATATATATACATATATGTATATAAATTATATATGTATGTGTATATATATAAATATATATATATATATATTAATATATATATATATATATATATATACAGTATATATATATATATATATATATATATATATATATATATATATTTATATATATGTATATATATATATAAATATATATATGTATATATATATATATATATATATAAATATATATATATATATATATATATATATATATATATATATATATATATATATAATCAGAGGTTTAACAAATTCATTCCTATTTCATACTTCAACAACCTGACCCTCTTAAAATGATTAAATTATATATTTTCCGAATTACTTTTAAAAAATTCCCTAAAGAACGGTTCCGCCAAACACAGCGTCCTTCGACCCATTAGCGAGATAAAGGTGATATGAAAGCGATAATCCAATTAGCGAAGCTAGAGTCTCTGAAGGCCACAACGAGGACATGACGAGGTGTTGTGTTGAGGGAGGGGAGTGCCAAGGGGGTTGGACTCCCCTTTTCCTTCCTAATTTAAAATACCAGTTCTCATTGAATGAAGAGCGCGTGAGGTGAGCCGTTCCAAAGGTAATAGTTGATGGGCTGTGATATATCATGCCCACGAGCTACGTCAAGTTGCCATCAGCCGCCAGAGGTTTTGTTTGGTCGTGAATTATGA
>NC_090760.1:67982540-67985040 GCF_036898095.1 Palaemon carinicauda | reverse complement strand
CATTTTCCCTTGAAAAATTTTCTTCATTTTCTCTTGAAAAATGTTCTTAATTTTCTCTTGAAAAAATATTCTTCATTTTCTCCTGAAAAATTTTCTTCGTTTTCTCTTAAAAGTTTTCTTAACTTGCTTTTGTAAAAGGTTCTTCATTTTCTTTTGAAAAAAATTCTTCATTTTCTCTTAAAAGTTGTCTTAACTTGCTCTTGTAAAAGGTTCTTCATTCTCTCTTGAAAAATGTTCTTTATTTTCTCTCAAAAGTTTTCTTCATTTTCTCTTGAAAAAATTCTCTTAACTTTCTCTTGTAAAAAGTTCTACACTTTCTCTTGAAAAATTTTCTTAACCTTCTCTTGAAAATTTTTTTAAATTTTCTCTTGAAAAATGTTCTTCATTTTCTCTTTAAAAATGTTTATAACTTTCTCTTAAAAAATTTTCCTAATTTTGTCTTGTATAAGGTTTTTAATTTTCTCAGGGAAAATGGTCTTCACTTTCTCTTGAGAATTGTTAGTCATTTTCTTTTTTACAAATGTTTGTTATTTTTTTTTCTAAATGTTTTAGTTTATTTTTAGAGTTCGTAAGTTTTCCGTTTTAAATAACCATTAATTTCCTGAATAGACAATTGTCACTTATTCTGAAGGAGTCAATATAATTTCCTTAGACATAATTCGATATTGAAAAGTTTTTTCATAAGCTGATTTTATTTTTTTCAGTTTTTATTAAGAAATGCAAATCAGATTTTTTAAAGAAATAAACATCAGATTTTTCCTAAGAAATATAAATTTCTTCTTAAAAAACATACAAACCAAATGGCGGTAAACTTGCTTGAATAAATAAGTGAAAACTTAACCAACTCTTCAATTTACAAGTGTATAACAACGTACACACACACGCACACACACAAACAAACAAACAAACAAACCGACCCAAACAGGGAAGAATATCAGACATAAAAGATGAAGTCCCTAGAGAGAAAAGAGAAGAATCGTCCTGAATCATTCATTCCACGATCAGCACACAAACTACAAAAGGAATTTGATAAGGAGAAGAAGAAGAAGATAAAGAAGGTGAAGATCCCATTCCATTTGCTGACGACACCTTCGTGGAATCCATAGAATTCGCCTGCTGAAGAAGAACGCTTTGTTTTTATTTCTGAGGGGTGGAACTCGACTTAGCATGGTAGCACCCCAGGAGCCAATCATAAGTCTTGTAACTATCTATCGTGGTTCTCATTGGTGGTTGAGGACAATTTGTACGAATTTTGATGAGCTAAAAGAGGAACGTATAGAGTTCTGGAGGTAGCCAATCAGAAGTCACTTCGTCTTATGTTCTTAATTCTCATTGGTCGAGAGCCAAGTATGTTATGAATAATGACAATATTTAGAAATATTAAACAGAAAAAAAATGTAGCGACATCTTCGCTAATTCAAATGTGGCATTACTTGAGAATTTATTTTTCATTTATATTTTTCTATTAATTCATTTATCTATTTATTTTATCATTCTATTATTATTGAAATTATTCATAGACATTTAGTGTTAATCTGTCTCTAATATTTTTGGTGCAATAATAATAATAATAATAATGATAATAATGATAATAATAATTATAATAATAATAATGATAATAATAATAATAATAACAAATTATTATTATTATATATATATATATACATATATATATATATATATATATATGCATGTATATATAAATTAGAAGTTACAATAAATTTCTACAATGAGACGTGAAATCTAATTCATAAATAACAATAAATAATATGTAGTTTATAGTACACAATATATAATTCATATTATATAGTTTATAGTATATAATACCATACTCTGTAGTCTATCATATAATGCTATATAGCTTGTAGTAGGTAGTAGATGTTATCACCAGTCGAATTTTTACCACTAACGGTGAAATCACCACCTGAAAGCTGTTTTGAAATTACCACCATACAACACCAATGACAGTAGTCTCGCTACCCCCCCGCAGGAATTAGGGTTGTGGTGGCCGATGTGGTAACGTCCCTGACTGGTGAACGCCAGACAGGAGTTCGAGTCCCGCTCAAACTCGCTAGTTTATTTGGTCGCTAAAACCTCACCATCCTTGTGAGCTAAGGATGGGGGTTTTGGGGGAGTCTATTGGTCTATCTTCTTTGTCATCAGCAGCCATTGTCTGCCCCTCCTTGGTCCTAGCTTGGGTGGAGAGGAGGTTTAGGCGCTGATGACATGTATGTATGGTCAGTTTCTGGGGCATTGTCCTGCTTGATAAGGCAATGTCACTGTCCCTTGTCTCTCCCATTCATGAGCAGCCTTTAAACCTTTGGAGTCAACACCAATGGAATCATCACCAACATTATCATTACCAATACTGCTAACACCATCATTACCGCTACAACTGAAATATCCACAACTACCAACACCATTACTATCACCAACAACACTGGATTCACATTCACCATAGTTATCATCATCATCATCACTGTATTCACCATCAACACCA
>NC_090760.1:67970040-67975040 GCF_036898095.1 Palaemon carinicauda | reverse complement strand
TAGAAAATGAAAAAAATGAACAAACCTTGTATAGAATTAAGTCATTATATTGTTTTGCCTCATATTTTTTTAGTTATGATTTTAATTAAAGATTTAAACAAATGAACCTTATTATTGCTAAGGTAACAAGCTCTTTACATCTTAGGTGTGACAGGTAACACCCGTCAGGCTATATCTTCCCCCAATGACGGCATATATCGCTATAATCCATCCATGATGAGATAGTTTAATCATTGTACTTACCCTTCTACTGTCAGGTATTGGCATTTTCAGGCAGCTTCTGTGTTCCTGATTTCTATAACATGTTCCATTATAGGTAAATAATAATAATAATAATAATAATAATAATAATAATAATAATAATAATAATAATAATAATTATTATTATTATTATTATTATTATTATTATTATTATTATTATTATTATTAACTAAACTACAACCCTAGTTGGTAGAGCAGGATGCTATAAGCCCAAGGGCTCCAACAAGGAAAAATAACCAATGAGGAAAGAAAATAAGGAAATTAATAAACTACATAAGAGAATTAATGAATAATTAATATGAAATGATTTAAGATCAGTAACAAAGTGTAAAGATAAGTATCATTTATTAACTATGAAGAGGGTATTATATCAACCTGTTCAACATAAAAAACATTCGTTGCAAGTTTGAATTACTGAATTTCCAACTATTCAACTGCCCAAATAGGTATATCATTCCACAGCCTGATCATATCTGGGATAAAACGTCTAGAATGCAGTGTAGTGATGGAGAAAGCCTGACTATTAGACCTAGTACTACGAACTGGATGGAACTGTCCGGGAAGATCTGAATGTAAAGGATGATCAGAATTAAAAAAAAAAAATCTTATACAACATGCATAACGAACTAATTGAACGACGGTGCCAGAGTTTAAAATCAAAAGATCATTCCACACTCTGATCATAACTGGAATAAAACTTCTAGAGTATTGTGTAGTGTTGAGCCTTATGATGGAAAAGGCCTGACTATTAGAATTAACTGCATGCCTATAGTCAATTCTTTTTAGTGAGGCAGATTTGTACCGACTCGCAGGGGTGCCCTTTTAGCTCGGAAAAGTTTCCTGATCGTTGATTGGTTGGACAAGATGACTCTAACCAATTAGCGATCAGGAAACTTTTCCGAACTAAAAGGGAACCGCTGCGAGTCGGTGCAAATACGCCTCATTAAAAAAAATTGAGTATAGTACTACGCTTAGACCTAGTACTACACGCAGGATGAAACTGTCAGGCAAGATCTAAATGTAAAGGATGATCAGAATAATGAAAAATCTTATGAAACATGCACAACGAACTAATGAAACGACGGTGTCAGAGATTAATATATAACATCTAATATCTATATCAGAAACTGTATGTAGGTGGGCGTTGCAAAACCTCCCACGCTGCAACGGGAAAAAAAAAAAAAGTCTTCCTTCACTCTTCCCACATACGACGACATGCGTCATTCGCCGTTTCGTCATATTTATCGTCACTTCAATATTTATATGACGAGGGGTTACATAGGCGTATCAAATGTATGCAATTTATTTGTGAATATATACATTTATTTCCCTATTTCCTTTCCTTACTGGGCTATTTTTCCCTGTTGGAGCCTTATTGGGCTTATAGCATCCTGATTTTCCAACTAGGGTTGTAGCTTAGATAATAATAATAATAATAATAATAATAATAATAATAATAATAATAATAATAATAATAATAATGTGTAACTATTTACTCATACTAATCTTTTATTGATCTAATGTTAATGTATAAATATGTATGAATAAATTGATGTATATTTATGCTTATTTATCAATCACTTCATGTAAAAGTACGTATATGTATACTTTTCATGTAAATAAATGTATGATTTTATGTATATTTTATGTGTAGGCCTACACACACACACACACACACACACATATATATATATATATATATATATATATATATATATATATATATATATATATATATAAGATGTATATTCATGCTTATCTAAATGTATGCATATCCATACTTAACATAAGGTAAATATGAACATTACTATATGTATGTATGTATGTATGTATGTATAGACACTATATATATATATATATATATATATATATATATATATATATATATATATATATATATATATATATATATATATATATATAAAGTGCGCGTGTGTATTTTTTAACCTGATGAAGGTGTATATGCTTGAAATAATGCATATACGTCTTAAGATCCACGGAAGTGTTCTTAAATAACTAATGTATACCTAACGGTATCAGAGGCCTCAGTGAAAATGTCTCAATATACTCATGTCTCAGTACAGAAGTGCTTCGTTATCGTAGTCCCACACTGTTGTAGACGACGTATCTCAGTATAGAAATCACTTCATTATAGCAGCGTCTCAGTATATGTGTCAGTATAGTAGTGCCTCAGTACAGACGTATCTTGGTTTCACAGTAAAGCTCTTCAGTAAATTTGTCTCAGAGCGGTGTCTCAAAGTATCAACATTTATTTCAGTATGATGTTCTAGTATATTGGTCTCAGTGTAATTTTATCTGAGGTTATTTTTTATTTTCGTTTCTTTGTCTTCATTTTCAACTTCATTCTATTAATATAATTTTCATTCCAATCTTCTTTAATTTGTCATTTGGAACATAATGCATGATTAAAAACTTTCAATATAAAGTTTCCACGGTACATACTACAGACTTTGATTTGATTGACGTTAATAAACTCTTGTAAATATATTGAAATAGATAATAATAATAATAATAATAATAATAATAATAATAATAATAATAATAATAATAATTCTCTGGGCAATATATTTAGAATTTTATTTGAGAACTAAACCGGACAAGGAGAGAAGTGAGTTACCACTTACCAATATTTTAATAGCGGAGGTTGAGTGAGTGTCCTTTCCCAGCCAATCACAGCCACGGAAATCTGGCCGCACCATCGTTTTCAGCCAATCAGCATCAGCGAAGCCTCCCGTTCTCCCCTTCTAATCTTTTTGACTTTTTCCCTCCAAAACCAGTCACATGATAGTTCCGCCATGTTTAACTTCGTGTTCTCTCTTATTTCGACGATTATTTTGTGATTATCTCTGCGCCGATTACTAATGACTCACTAGAAACATGGCATCGAGTGACATTGATGTTCTAGTTGAAGCAGAGTCATTTGGGGATGGTGTTAATGACGATATGAAGGTGATTAGTGAAACAAAAGTGCACTCCAAGAATCAACAGGTGGTGCTAATGGCGGACTCCTGCGGGGTGGATTATTGCCGGGATATCTGTCCATTCTAAGGACAGAATTAGTAGGCGAACTACAGATTCGAAGTGGGTGGGAATGGTTAATGCCTAATAAGGCCGAGGAAGGCCTCTTTGACAGGAATGCTGGTTGGACATGACTGATTGATATGGAGACCTTATTTTTCCATGGTAGACTTCAAAGTGTGGGAACCAAGATGGCTGCCAGTAAAGTATAGCCTTAGAACCATGCAGTGTGTTAGGTTAAACCTAGCATTGTAGGATGTGTTGAGGATAGCCCTAGAACCATATGGTATGTTATGTTAAGCCTAGCATAGTAGGATGTGTTGAAGATAGCCCTAGAACCATATGGTGTGTTAGGTTAAGCCTAGCATTGTAGGATGCGTTGAGGGTAATCCTAGACCCATACAGTGTATTAGGTTAAGCCTAGCATTATAGGCTGTGTTGAGGGTAATCCTAGACCCATACGGTGTATTAGGTTAAGCCTAGCATTATAGGCTGTGTTGAGGGTAATCCTAGACCCATACAGTGTATTAGGTTAAGCCTAGCATTGTAGGATTTGTTGAGGATATCCATAAAACCATACTGTGTATTAGGTTAAGCCTAGCATTGCAGGATGTGTTGTGGATAGCCCTAGAACCATACAGTGTATTAGGTTAAGCCTAGCATTGTAGGATGTGTGGAGTGTAATTCTAGACCAATTCAGTGTATTAGGTTAAGCATAGCATTGTAGGATTTGTTGAGGATAGCCATAAAACCATACTGTGTATTAGGTTAAGCCTAGCATTATAGGATTTGTTGAGGAAAGTCCTAGAACCATACACTGTATTAGGTTAAGCCTAGCATTGCAGGATTTGTTAAGGATAGCCCTAGAAACATCCATTGTATTAGGTTAAGCCTAGCTTGTAGGATGTGTTGAGGATAGCCCTAGAACCATACAGTGTATTAGGTTAAGCCTAGCATTGTAGGATGTGTTGAGGAAAGTCCTAGAACCATACAGTGTATTAGGCTAATCCTAGCAATGTAGGGTTTGTTGAGGATAGCCCTAGAACCATACGGTGTGTTAGGTTAAGCCTAGCATTGTAGGATGTGTTGAGGATAGTCCTAGAACATACGGTGTGTTAGGTTAAGCCTAGCATTGTAGGATGTGTTGAGAATAGCCCTAGAACCACACAGTGCGTTAGGTTTAACTTTGAGGACAAAACAATTGTTTCATTGCGCTGAAAAGCTCAAAGGTCCCTGGGAGGAAATGCGTGACCTTCGACGGCAACACGACTCAGAAGAAGAAGAAGAGGAGGGGGAGAAGGAAGCGTGAAGAAGGGTGAGTGTTACCCTAAACGTTAACGAAAAAGGAGAAAGTTTTTTTTTTTTTTTTATTATATCATTTCTCCTTTTTTGTTCATCGCTGTTCTGATTGCTATTTCTGATATATGTTGTTTATTAATCTATGTATTCTTCCTATACACGATACCATAACATAGGAATATATTTTCTAAAATTGCAGACGTTATTACAACATTAATTTACTTATATCTTACTTATGATACTCGCTCTAGGCAACATTGAAAGTTGTGTACTGCATATATACATATTTTAAGTTATTTTTTTTTTCAGAAAATGTATTTGAGAACTTGTAGGTATTCTGATATCTGTCGATTCATTTACTTCACATAGGCCTAATGTAGACCCGTTAAGTTTTCAGTTGA
>NC_090760.1:67937540-67965040 GCF_036898095.1 Palaemon carinicauda | reverse complement strand
TTCGCCTCTCTTGCATTCCTTCTGATCCCCTTTTGACTCGTGATTTATTTTTTTTTTATTTATTTTCCTCACTGGGCCATTTTTCCCTGTTGGAGCCCTTGGGCTTATAGCATCTTCCTTTTACGACTAGGGTTGTAGCTTAGCTAGTAATAATGATAATAATAATAATAATTATAATAATAATAATAATTCTCTCCCTCAAATGATTGTTTGGCTTCCCAAGTGAGAAGGACCAGGTTGGAGCTGATTGCTTTGCTGTTTCTTCCCGAGTGTCCACATTTTTCCTCAGGAGGCATCATCCGTTAATGTCACAGAGTAGTCATCTCTCTCTCTCTCTCTCTCTCTCTCTCTCTCTCTCTCTCTCTCTCTCTCTCTCTCTCTCTCTCTCTCTTAGGCTTTTACTCCTGATGCCTGGCGGTTGATCTTACTAAAATTAGTATGGACCGGCAGGGGTCACTTGCCTTAGTTAGACAGGCACATCCAAGGAACTGGCTATCCTTTGATGTACAGTATATAGCCAATGAATCCTCTATGGATTTAGTCAGTCATGGAAAGAGAAGATGACAGAATGGCCCCCAGTCCCGGGTGTAGAATCTCCCATTTTATAAATACTAAAAAAAATGGAAAATATGTGATTGGAATGTTAGAACTATGAATCAGATTGGGAAGTTACAGCAAGTGAAGAGCGAATTTATGAAATACAGTTTGGATATCTTGGCCCTAAGTGAAACACGTTGCAAGGGGATTGGTAAGGAAATTTTAGTCCAGTGGTTCCGAACCTTCTTCCAGTGGTTCCGAACCTTCTTCCAGTGGTGACCCCTTTTAGCTTTACCATACTTTTTGCGACCCCACTCAAATATCAAGACTATATCCTTTATTTTTTGATAAGGAAAAAAATATATTCGATTCATGAATACTCTTTATCATTGAATAGCAAATCCAAAAAAGTACTTTTATGCAATATAATATAATTTCTTTATATAACACACACTGCACAATAGAATGTTATTGATATGAGTAACACAAGCATTATCTTGATAATAAGCTGTGATGTTCTTCATGTGATGCTTGGGACTGCTTTTCCATCGCCAGTATCTCAATCCGCAGAGATGTTTTCGATACAGCACAACGTAGTTCATCTTCATCATGGAGATTAGTTCTTAGCTTCGACTTTATTAAAAGTAAAGATGAAAAGGTCACTTCACATATATGTCGAAGAAGAGGGCATAACATTTTAAGCATAACTTCAGCTAAATTTGGATATCGAAGTAACTGCTTTATCCAAAACTGAATCTCTGTTAGGGAATCAGTCAGCTTTGGCACTGTCAGATCTAATAAGATCAATAAATTCCTATTGATATCTTTCAAGAACATTTTCAATTGTTACATCAAATGGTTTATTTGAGGTAAGGTATGTGATAACTAAGGCTTTTCTGGAAAACATTGGCTAAATTTCTCTTTTAAGGTCTCCAAAAAGTAGGATCTGTAAACTTTGAAAAACTGTTTTTGAATGGAATATCAGTATCATTTTCTTCAATAAATGCATTTAATGTGCGAAACATGTACAAATGTATCTTTTAGCCTTTACTCTCAAAGATCCAGCTTCTTTTGGAAGGCATTTAGTTTTTTCTGCAAAATCAGAATGCCAGAATTTTCTTCTTGAAGTGAAAGATTAAGAGAGTGCAAATTGTGAAAAAATCTACTAAGCATGCAGTTTTTGCCCAGTTATGCATATCACCTAAGAAGCTTGAAAGTTTTGTTCTTCCTTGCCGAGATAAGAATTCTCTCACCTCAGTATTCAACTAAAGAAATATCTGCAAGGGATTGCTTTTTGGTAGCTATCTTACTTCACTTTTGCAACAGAACTTCATACTTAGAGTCCATTTTTATGACACACTTTAGCAAACAAGCGGTTGTTCAATGCATTTGACTTTATAAAGTTAACTACTTTAACAACTGATTGTATAAGTTTTCAAATCTTTGGCTATGTTTTTGCAGAAAATACTCGACGATGTATCATGCAATGAATTCCAACAGCTTCCGGAGAAATATTTTTTATCTTCTGTTGAAACCCAGATCTACAACCTAGCATAGAAGGTGTACCTTCAGTACACATACCACTGACATTTTCTCCCATCAATCCTTATTTTTTAAGAAATTATCCTATTTTTTTTTCAATATTCCAGAGCTTTAGTTGTTTCTAATGGTTTGCAAGAAAGAAATTCATCCTCAAAATCGCCATTATTTATGTATCGAACATAAACTGATAACTGGGGAAGATTACCTACATATGTTGGTTCATCATCCTCTAATTTAGATCAAGTGGAGGTGCACAGTACGATTACAAGGTAAAATTAATTCCTCACTTATGACATTATTTTTGTTTCACTTCTCAGAAATGCGATAAAAGACGCCAGTAAAGCAGATTTACTTTGTCTTAGGGAATCTCCATCTCTGTCATGACGAGATTTTTTATTAGATCCACAGGCGTATTATTGTAAAGAAAAAACACTGGTCTTTACTGAACTTTGCATTTTTGTTTTTACTTAAGGTTATGTCTTAACTTATCCTGCGTCATTGATTCTTCTGAGAGCAGTTCACTGCACATCACTATTTACGTTTATTTTACTGCTGAGATAATGCCAGTATAACCGATGTTAATATTGACCTCCATATATTTCTTGTTTTTCTTTGTTATTTGCAATTGTCATAATTGCAACAACCTATTGTAAAATCAAATGAGAGAGAGAGAGAGAGAGAGAGAGAGAGAGAGAGAGAGAGAGAGAGAGAGAGAGAGAGAGAGAGAGAGAGAGAGAGAGAGAGAGAGAGAGAGATTAAAATCAGTCATTTAAGACTTGTTAATGATAACTATGATAATAGCAGAGAAAATGCTATGCAAACATATAATTATAAGCATAAATATGTGTCTGCATTTGTCTTGATATATATGTGTATGTAGTGCACACACTCCCAAACTCATGCATTTACAGATACGTACAAATTTGAGACTCTATTATTTATCTGCATTTTAAGTAATCACCAACACTCATTTATCTTTTCTGTCTTATATATGCAAGTCTTACTGCAGCTTAGGTTTATAGAAATCAATATTTTCGGCATATATGACTTTATTTTGAGTTTCTTAATTTGTAGTTAAAAGATCGTTTTTAATAGATATCACAACTGATAGATAATTCAAACATCAAAAACTTTTTATTACACGGATACAAACAAAAATCTCAGTTATAAACTTGATTAAGGAAATTTACAACAATTTTAAATATAACAATGGTCCATGCCTACAAATTTGCAAATACAAATTCAATTTTTGTTCAAGCTGATTGCTAGCATAGTGACAAAGACATGTCAAATGCAATATCTTTAATTAACAAAAATGATCAGAGACAGACGTGTATATATATATATATATATATATATATATATATATATATATATATATATACAGTATATATACTGTATATATATATATATATATATATATATATATATATATATATATATTATGTGTTTGTATATATACATACACACACACACACACACATATATATATATATATATATATATATATATATATATATATATATATATATATATATATATATATATATATTACTGTATACACGCTTATATATATATGTATATATATCAATATATATATACTGTATATATATATATAATATATATATATATATATATATATATATATATATATATATATATATATATATATATATATCCAAAACACTATGGATGGGATATGAGATCAGGTAAATAATACAGATATGTTGAATCTACTTATAAGGCCCCATAAATACGTTTCACAGAGATAATCGTTCTTATTAAACCCTCTCTGAACAAAATGTTCTGAGAAAGGCCAATTGACCGCAATGTAATGTACCTGTGAACAAGCGGCCCCTTTGATTGTCAGATTAAGATAGGCTATATGCAAAGAATGGAGACAATTCAGTTTGAGTAAGGTTTTGGTAAAGCCTACTGAATCCTCTTAATCCAATGATACCAGCCAAATGACTTCAGATTATTACCATGTCTTTACGACCCCAAGAAAATTGCTTGCCGACCCCAGGGTTGGGAAACCCTGCTTTAGACCAAGGAAATATATGTATCTACTCTGGAAGATCAGATGGATTTGGAAAGGAAGGGGTAAGAATGATGATGACACCAAGAGCAGAGAAGGCATTAACCGAGTGGAAAGCTGTAAATAGTAGATTGTTACTAGCAAAGTTCCAATCAAAGCAGTGCAATATGAGTATTATAGTTTGGTATGCCCCAACAAATAATTCCCCTGAAGAAAAGAAAGATGAATACTATGAAGAACTGCAGAGCTGCAGAGTGTAATAAATAGTCCAGGATCTTGGCGAAGTTGCAAATGAAAATGGAGCACATTTTATAAGTTTCTGTTCAGCAAACAATCTTGTCATTGGAGGTGCTCTTTTTCAACAAATGATCATCCACAATTATACACGGACTTCACCATGATGCAATTGAGAAAAATGAGATAGATCACACTGCCATTAATAAAGAGAGAAGGAGGACTCTGAGCAATGTAAGAAGCTATAGAGGTGTAGATATGTAGTTATCACCAGCTCCTCATTGCCACACTGAAATTAAACCTGAAAGCACCCAACAGAAAGATAGATAGAATAACTAGGTTTGATACAATTAAGCTTTTGGAAGAAGAGCACAGAGAAATATTTGCAATTTAATGTAGGAATCGATTTGCAATCTGAGAATTTAAGAGATGAAGAACAGACAATTAATGAAGAATGGTGTTATATTAAGAACATATATCAGTCAGTTGGTAGTGAAGTTTAGAATCACACAGTTACAAGGGGGAAGCCTTGGATATCAAATGATACTTGGGATACTATAAAAAGGAGGCAAAGACAGAAAATGATTGTTGAATGTTTTCGCGGAAGTGATGAAAATTACAAGGTAGAGCATCCTAAGTATTCCAGTATTGATAGTGAGGTCAAAAGAGAAGCAAGGATTGACCGGAGGTAATATTTAGACAGTAAAGCAGATGAGGCTGACTATGCTATGAATTCAGGAACTGGTTATGGTGTAAGAATTGCTCATAGAATTATTGATGAAATCTCGACTAGGGCAAAGGAGAACCATGTACATATCAAAAAGACATATGGCTCTGTTAAAGCAACAGAAGGTGAAGAAAGACAACGTTGGATGGAACACTTTAGCAGGGTTATGAAAAGGAGATATGAAGGGAATTATTTGATTGATATACCTGAAGCTGATGAAGATCTTGATGTTCCCATGAATTAATTCAGTGTGTTTGAAGTCGAAGGTATCCTCGAAAAACTAAAGAGATGGGAAGCCCCGGGATACGATGGAATAACTGCCAAGATGATACTAGCCGAAAATGAAGTGACTCCCAGAGTACTTACAAGATTATTTTGTAGAATGTGGCTTGAAGGGGCAAAACCTGATGAATGGGATTTAGGAGTGTTGGTGAAATTAACAAAAAATAAAAAGAGACCTGACTGATTGCACTAATTACAGAGGCTTAACACTTACGTCAGTTATTATGAAAATATATAGTATACTTATTCTGAAGATACTGGAGAGGAAGTTTGATGAAAAGCTAAGAGATGAACAAGCAGGATTTAGGAAAGGCAGAAGTTGCAGTGACCAAATTTTAATTTTATGACTATTTTTGGACCATGAAAAATCCTTTTTTTGTGGAGAGTCCTGCGTTATTATGGAATTCCTCTTGAATAGCAAGTGTCAAGTTAATGTTAATGGAGTCTTATCAAATGAATTTCCAGTGAACAGCGGAGTACTCCAAGGGAATGTGTTGTTACCTATGTTGTTTATCCTCCTCGTGGATATTGTAATGCGTAGAGCAGTCTTTATTATTATTATTATTATTATTATTATTATTATTATTATTATTATTATTATTATTATTATTATTATTTTTATTATTATCATGAGCTGAGGTGGTAACAGTAATAGTATTATTTTGAGAATCTTTTGAACTAACAGCTGACTGTAATTTAAAAAATATAGGCAATAAAATCATTTATATAATTTCTTTTTGGTAATCCTTAATGTGTTAGTAAATATGTTTTATCTAGATTGTTAATTTTTAAATTTTATTCATTTAACACTTGTTCTATCTTTTATTTCGTTTTATCATTGATTAATCACAATTTTCAAGATTTTTTTTTTTTTTTTTGTACATACTTTTCTAATTCTTCTACCTTTATCATGTGACCGTGTAGGTAAGATTGCTGACCTTATGTATCATTTATTAATTCCAAGAAATTCCAAATAAATTCCCACGTGAATTACATTTCTATATATTTCCATTCCATTGGGAATGACGTTTTTTATCCAATTCCTATTCCCGTTGGAATTGCAATCCCCTTCATTCGCCCTTCCTGCATCAATATTTTTTTGGTTTCCATTAGCCATTAGACTCTAATGGTATGGAGTTTTTCTTTCATCTCTGATAATTGTACATCTAAATATCATAGGTGAGGGTATGTGTATATTCTCACATATCAAAATGGTGTTCACACACACAACTATATATATGTATGTATGTATATATATATACACACACACATATATATATATATTTATATATATATGTATATATATATATATATATATATATATACTGTATATATATATATATATATATATATATATATATATATATATGTATGCAGTATATATACATATATATATATATATATATATATATATATATATATATATATATATATATGCAGTATGTATATATATATATATATATATATATATATATATATATATATATATATATGTAGGCCTGGGTCTTCTTCCAACTCTTCTAGTGCCTTGTGGAGCCCAGCTGAACGTTTGGTGAACTAATCTCTCTTGGGGAGTGCGAAGAGCATGCCCAAACCATCTCCATCTACCCATCATCGTGACATACACTTATGGCATTCGAATAATCTCTCTTATAGTTTCATTTCTAATCCTGTCCTATGTCCATAGAGTAACACCGATCTCCCTAAACTGATATATATATATATATATATATATATATATATATATATATATATATATATATATATATATATATATTATATATAATGTATGTATATATATATATATATATATATATATATATATATATATATATATATGTATATGTATATATATATGTACAGTATATATATATATATATATATATATATATATATATATATATATATATATATATATATATATATATATATATATATGTATGTCCCATGTCAACGGATAATGAGACATTGGAACATGGGTTTTTTCACTTTATTAAAAAAAGGTTCGGGAACACATTGTGTACAGCCGATACTCGTACCTTGTCAACTGATCGCTTGAATGGTACTGACTAACCCCTTGCAAACAAGATGCGATGTTGCTCTATCAACATGCTGAATTGTTAGGTTTTCTGGAATTTTCCAGTGTGATGGAAATATACTGTCAAACACTCACCTTATGAGGCTAGGGACACGTTGTATAAGAGAGTTCAGTGATTGCGCCCGCCACTTTATGACAGTCATAGTACTCTTAAAAAGGTCATTAATCTGATTGTATAAAACACATACTTGCATACAAGGATTAGGTCATATAATGAAGTAGGTTGGGCAGGGCACCAGCCACCCTTTGGGATACCAACACTAGTATGTTATTGGGAACTTTGACCGGCCAGACAGTAGTACATTGGATCCCTCTCTCTGGTTACGACTCATTTGTCGTTTGCCTATACATTCACCGAATAGTCTGGCCTATTCTTGCAACATTTCCCTCTGTCCTCATACACTTCACAACACTGAGATTACCAAACAATTCTTTTCTTTTCAAGGAGTTAACTATTGCAATGTAATTGTTCAGTGGCTACTTTCCTCTTAGTAAGGGTAGAAGAGAGACTTTAGCTATGGTAAGCAGCTATTCTATGAGAAAGTCACTCCAAAATCAAACCATTGTTCTATAGTCTTGGGTAGTGCCATAGCCTCTGTACCATGGTCTTCCGTTGTCTTGGGTTAGAGTTCTCTTGCTTGAGGGTACACTCGGGCACATTATTCTATATTGTTCCTCTTCCCCTTCCTAAGATTTTTATAGTTTATATATGGAAGATATATTTTATTTTAATTGTTCATTACTTCTCATATATTTTGTTTTATTTCCTTATTTCCTTTCTTCACTAGGCTATTTTCCCCGTTGAATCCCTTGGGCTTATAGTATCCTGCTTTTCCAAATAAGGTTGCAGTTTAGCTAGGGATATATATATATATATATATATATATATATATATATATATATGTATGTATATGTATATATATATATATATATATATATATATATATATATATATATATATATATATATATATAAATATACATAGGGTATATACATACCCTAAATAATAAAGAGGAAGTGTCTGGATATATATAAATATATTTACATATATTTCCTGTCACGTTGAGCGGCATTGCCAAACATATGGCTACTCAGTCTCTCCCCGTCTGTCGACTATGGAGGAGAGAGTAGTCATCCTCTGACGAGAAGGTGTATCTAGAGGGGTAGTTAAGAAAGTTGGAAGAGACGGGAAGGGTTGAATCTGTATGTGCGTGTGCATATCTATCTAAATAATTAGCCGTCATTTTGACGGGTCGCGTGCACTAGTGTACACCCAGCAACAAAACCTGTGTCGCCTGGCCAGACCTGACTTGGAGAGATCATGCCCCTCTTGCCCTGAAAGGTGGCCGACGTTAAACAACCGAGACATTGTTAGGATGGTTCGAATGGGAGGGTGAGGAGGAGGGAAATTACCCATATCACTCTAAGAAATGCGATGAAGAGAGAGAACTTTTTTTAATCTTTTAAGAAATGTAATCTAATATTATTTCGAAACTAATTCATCAAGATATTCTATCATAACTTTTTATTTGAATTTTCCTATCCTATTTCTATATAAAATTTTCTTGAATAATATTGGAACTGACTATTCATATTAATATTCATAACACGGAGAGATCCTTCGTTTGCATTTTCTTAAGCAATTGCTCTCTCTCTCTCTCTCTCTCTCTCTCTCTCTCTCTCTCTCTCTCTCTCTCTCTCTCTCTCTCTCTCTCCACATACATACACACTGTAGCCTACGTATTATATGTAGGGGCTAATAATGTATCGTTTCAAATAGCACCTATTGGGTCACTAATCATTAATAAGTGGTCGTTGTTCAAAATTTCGAAGGTAATGAGGTTTAAAGGTTTAGTTGTTGATTTCAGTGTTTTCCTTTGATTTCGATCATGAGCCACGTAGCTCGGTGTGGTTGGGGTCAGCTTTTGTCACGGGCTACTTGGCACCGGCCCACTTGGAGTAAATAGTATTATTTGATATATTAATTATATTAGTCTAAGGTTGGAGATTTAAAATGCATTATTAGTTAACATAATCTATATTGTTTCAGAAGTGATTGGTTAAGATAAAATATGTGAAATGATATGCAGTGAAAGTTCTTTGGAGCATTATTACAGTGATGTGGTATATAGGATGCAGGGTATAAAAGATTAAACTATCAACACATTGCTTACACAAATTATCTGGTTCGGTGTTAATAATCTTAGATGTCAGGATGAAAAAAAGCTCCTAATCAGTCAATCAATCAATCAAATTATCTGGTAAGTCGCTCAGTCCCAAGCGAGCCCCCTTCTCTGGTGACGATTGCTCAATGCTCAAAGGTCCGAGTCTAGCTGGCATCACCCTTCCAAAGGCAAAAGGAAATATTTCCTTAGCATTGAGTATTCGTATTATTACGATTTTATTTGTCGTTTCATGTCCTGATGTCCACCACCTTAAAAGTGTTCTCCCGATAAGCTCTTCAAGAAATCCATTACTCTCGATATTTTTTTTTTTCAATCAGTGTTTTGCATATTTACTTCGTTATCTATAGTTTTGATACAATTTTAAACACCTGGAAAGCAAACTGTATGAAATATTGTCATCTTAGTAATTTTTTTTAATTGACTAAAAATCTTCCACCAGAAGGATCTCATCATAACTGTGAGACCTTCAAACCGCAAACATGTGGGGATGGGGGTAGAAGGATATAACCAGGTGGGGGTTAATGATGATGGTGGAGAGGTGGCAATTGGGTGATCTTAATGTATGGCTTGGCGAGGTTTGCTTATTAACATTTATGAAGTGATGATGATGATGGTAATACCCCTATTGATAACATTTAATATCAATGATTCTAACTCACAATGAAAACGGGAATATATCGTTCTAACGTTGTTTTTAGGTGGTCATTGAACATCTTTGGAACTTGGGATCTTCACCCGAAAGAAATACAATTCCTACACCAGCTTGCAAAGTAGTTAGCGGTCTTGTGTGATCCTTGGGAACATGCAAATAATATAGAATATTGGATACAGGTAATATATATATATATATATATATATATATATATATATATATATATATATGTATATATATATATATATATATATATATATATATATATACATATATATAATACATATATATAATGTAATATATATATATATATATATATAAAGAGAGAGAGAGAGAGAGAGAGAGAGAGAGAGAGAGAGAGAGAGAGAGAGAGAGAGAGAGAGAGAGAGAGAGAGAGAGAGAGAGAGAGAGAGAGAGATAGTGTTACAAGGATTTTGGATGTCTCAAAGACTTTTTAGTCCATTCGTAGACTCCATTTGCTCTTTGGTAGAGCAATTTAGTTTAAGCACTTGGAGAGTTCTTGTGATCTTATCTAACTTATTCTAGAACTCTCTCTCTAGAGAGATAGAGAGAGCAGCTGCTAGAATAATGCAAACACAGGATATATCATTCTGACGTATATTAATTGAAATAGTCAGTTCCCACAATATTTAAGGATTTTTCATATAAAAATGTAATAAGGAATTCAAATATATCGGTGTGATTATATTTTTCGATAACTATTCTTGAAAACGATTGCCTTTCTTAAAAGAATAAGAATAAGATCTCTCTATCTCTGTCATATATATATATATATATATATATATATATATATATATATATATATATATATATATATATATATATATATATATATATATATATATATGATAAATTTTTGCACATTTAGACGCCTTTTTCATATTCAAATAAGCCATATATATTTTTGATACATTAATGTCTGGATTCTCTTAACGACCTCGGGATCAGAACCCCAGGCGAAATCACACAAAGACAAGAGCTTGTCTCCGGCCGGGAATCGAACCCTGGTCGGCAAGCTTGTATAGACAGTGACTAAACCACTTGGCCACGAAGAAAGAAAAAAGTCAATGACAATTCTTCTGTACTTATACCTGTCGAATTCTAAGTACAAAACACCTGAATTCGACAGGTATAAGTACAGAAGAATTGTCATTGACTTTTATCTTTCTTCGTGGCCAAGTGGTTTAGTCACTGTCTATACAAGCTTGCCGACCAGGGTTCGATTCCCGGCCGGAGACAAGCTCTTGTCTTTGTGTGATTTCGCCTGGGGTTCTGATCCCGAGGTCGTTAAGAGAATCCAGACATTAATGTATCAAAAATATATATGGCTTATTTGAATATATATATATATATATATATATATATATATATATATATATATATATATATATATATATATATATATATATATATATATTCTATATATAAAAGTTTATTACAAGTCTACCGTACATATTCCTGTCGAATTCAGGAATCTGTTCTTAGACTTGAAAGCAATCCTTCTCCACTATGATAGCTGACTAGTGAGTTTGCAACACGTGGTTATTTATCATGAATATGTATCAATAACAACGTGTTGCAAACTCTAAACAGCTGTCATAGTAGAGATGAGTTTATTTCAAATCTAAGAACAGATTCCTGAATTTGACAGGAATATGTACGGTAGACTTGTGATAAACTTGTATTTGTCTTGATAGCATGGTTGGTTACAGTCTCTGCAAGCATGGTTTCGGCTAAGAGGCATAGGTTCGAATTTCTGCGCAGCCAGATGATGTTATCATTAATGAATTTCGAGTGGATATTCACTCCCAAAGATAGAATTCAATATGAAATGCCATTGTCGTTGATATTTACATTAATTAAAATCAAGAGTGTTAGTCATATATATATATATATATATATATATATATATATATATATATATATATATATATATATATTATATATATATATATTCTCTCTCTCTCTCTCTCTCTCTCTCTCTCTCTCTCTCTCTCTCTCTCTCTCTCTCTCTCTCTCTCTCTCTCTCACTGACGGGTGTTAAGTACCAGGAACCTACATGGTGAGGAGTAGGTATGCTGGCCACTCACCTGGCAGAAGCGGTGTCATTTCATTCATAAAAAATACCGGAAGTATATGCTGTATTTAATTGTTACACCCCTTTGGCTCACATTTTGAGGTCCCTTACCTCTAGCATCAGGGGCTTTATGACCTCTTATTTTGAGGTGCCTTACTCCTAGCATTTGAGGTTCTTTGACCTCTATTTTGAGGTGCCTTATCTATAGCATTAGGGGCCTTTTTACCTCTATTTTAGGTGTTTAACTTTAGCTTTATGTCCTCTATATTTGTAGATCCTTATGTTTACCATTAGGGTTTTTTTTTACCTCTATTTTTAGGTGCCTTAACTTTAGCTTTAGGGGCTTTATGACCTCTATTTTTAGGTGCCTTATCTCTAGCATAAGCGGATTTTTTACCTCTGTTTTGATGTGCCCTATCTCTAGCATTAGGGGCTTTTTGACCTCTATTTTTATTTTTAGATGCCTTATCTTTAGCACTAGTGATTTTTGGCCTCTATTTTGAGGTGCCTTATCTCTAGCATTAGGGGATTTTTGACCTCATATTTTGAGGTACCTTATCTCTAGCTTTAGGGGCTTTTTACCTCTTATTTTAAGGGGCCTTATCTCTAGCATTAGGGCCTTTTTGACCTCTTATTTTGAGGTGACTTATCTCTAGCATTAGGAGCTTTTTTTACCTCTATTTTTAGGAGCGTAATCTATAGCATTAGGGACTTTTAGACCTATGGTTTTGTGGTGCTTTATCTCTAGCATTAGGGGATTTTTTACCTCTATTTTTAGTTGCCTTAACTTTAGATTTAGGGGCTTTATGACCTCTATTTTCAGGTGCCTAACTATATTTTTAGATGCCCTATCTCTAATATTCGGAGCTTTTTTACCTCTACTTTTAGGCGCCTTATCTCTAGCATTAGGGGCTTTTTGACCTCTGTTTTGAGGTGCCTTATCCCTAGCGTTAGGGACTTCATGACCTCTATTTTAAGGTACCTTATCTCTAGCATTAGGGGCTTTTAGACCTCTGATTTTGTGGTGCCTTATCTCTAGCATTAGGGTTTTTTTTACCTCTATTTTTAGGTGCCTTAACTTTAGATTTAGGGGCTTTATGACCTCTATTTTTAGGTGCTTTACCTCTAGCATTAGGGGCTTTTTTACCTCTATTTTTAGGTGCCCTATCTCTAACATTAGGGGCATTTTTACCTCTAATTTTAGGCGCCTTATCTCTTGCATTAGGGGCTTTTTGACCTCTATTTTGAGGTGCCTTATCTCTAGCGTTAGGGACTTTATGACATCTATTGTAAGGTGCCTTATCTCTAGCATTAGGGGCTTTTTGACCCCTGATTTTGAGGTACCAGGTGTCGTATCTCTAGCATTAGGGGATTTTTTTACCTATATTTTGAGGTGCCGTATCTCTATCATTAGGATCTTTTTTTACCTCTATTTTAGGTGCCTTAACTATAGATTACAGGCTTTATGACCTTCGATCAAAGGGATTAACCGGTGATGAAGTGTGGGACAGAGGTAGATGGAGAACGCTGGCCAGAAACATCGACCCCATATAAAAGTGGGAAAAGATGCAGACAAAGATGACCTCTATTTTTAGGTGCATTATCTCTAGCATTAAGGGATTTGACCTCTGATTTTGAGGTGCCTTATCTCTAGCCTCTAGCATTAGGGGCGTTTTGACATTATTTTGAGGTGCCTTATCTCTAACATTAAGGGCATTTTGACCTATATTTTGAAGTGCCTTGTCTCTAACATTAAGAGCTTTTTTACCTCTATTTTGAGGTGTCTTATTTCTAGCACTAGAAACTTTTTGATCTCTATTTTGGGGTGCCTTATCTCTAGCATTAGAGGTTTTTTTTTTTACCTGTATTTCAAGGTGCCTTATCTCTAGCATTAGGGCTTTTTTTTACCTCTATTTTAAGGTCCCTTATCTCTACCATTAGCTTACTTTTTACCTCTATTTTGAGGTGTCTTATCTCTAGAATTAGGATCTTTTACACCTCCATTTTGAGGTGCATTACTTCTAGCATTAGAGGCTCTTTGACCTCTATTTTTAGGTGCCTTATTTATAGCATTTGACCTCGATTTTGAGGTGCATTACCTTTAGCATTAGAGGTTCTTTGACCTCTCTTTTTAGGTGCCTTATTTATAGCATTAGGGGCTTTTGACCTCGATTTTGAGGTGCATAACTTCTAGCATTAGAGGCTCTTTTACCTCTATTTTTAGGTGCCTTATTTATAGCATTAAGGGCTTTTTGACCTCAACTTTGAGGTGCATTACCTTTAGCATTAGAGGTTCTTTGACCTCTATTTTTAGGTGCCTTATTTATAGCATTAAGGGCTTTTTTACCTCAATTTTGAGGTCCATTACTTGTAGCATTAGAGGCTCTTTGACCTCTATTCTTAGGGGCTTTATTTATAGCATTAAGGGCTTTTTTACCTCAATTTTGAGGTCCATTACTTGTAGCATTAGAGGCTCTTTGACCTCTATTCTTAGGGGCCTTATTTATAGCATTAAGGGCTTTTTGACCTCAATTTTGAGGTCCATTACTTGTAGCGTTAGAGGATCTTTGACCTCTATTCTTAGGGGCCTTATTTATAGCATTAAGGGCTTTTTCATTAGAGGGCCTTTGACCTCTTTTCTTAGGGGCCTTATTTATAGCATTAAGGGCTTTTTTACCTCAATTTTGAGGTCCATTACTTGTAGCGTTAGAGGCTCTTTGACCTCTATTCTTAGGGGCCTTATTTATAGCATTAAGGGCTTTTTCATTAGAGGGCCTTTGACCTCTTTTCTTAGGGGCCTTATTTATAGCATTAAGGGCTTTTTTACCTCAATTTTGAGGTCCATTACTTGTAGCGTTAGAGGCTCTTTGACCTCTATTCTTAGGGGCCTTATTTATAGCATTAAGGGCTTTTTGACCTCAATTTTGAGGTTCATTACTTGAAGCATTAGAGGCTCTTTGACCTCTATTCTTAGGGGCCTTATTTATAGCATTAAGGGCTTTTTGATCTCAGTTTTGAGGTCCATTACTTGTAGCATTAGAGGCTCTTTGACCTCTATTCTTAGGGGCCTTATTTATAGCATTAAGGGCTTTTTTACCTCAATTTTGAGGCCCATTACTTGTAGCATTAGAGGCTCTTTGACCTCTATTCTTAGGGGCCTTATAGCATTAGGGGCTTTTTGACCTCGATTTTGAGGTGCATTACTTCTAGCATTAGAGGCTCTTTGACCTCTATTTTTAGGTGCCTTATTTATAGCATTAGGGCCTTTTTTACCTCTATTTTTATGTGCCTTATTTCTAGCATTAAGATTTTTTAACCTTTATTTTAAGGTGCATTATTTCTAGCATTAAGGTTTTTTAACCTTTATTTTAAGGTGCATTATTTCTAGCATTAAGGGGTAGTTTACCTCTATTTTGAGGTGCCTTATTTCTCGTATTAGGGTTTTTATTTTTTACCTCTATTTAAAGGTGACTTACCTCTAGCATTAAAGGTTATTTTACGTCTTCGTTTAAAGGTTCTTAGTTTGTGTTCTCTTCTGTCTGTTCTATTTTTTTAAGTTCTATAGTTTTTCGGTTTCCTTTGATATTTCATCTTCCAGTTTCCTTAGCTCGTCAATTTCCTTCGAGATTTCATCGTATTCTTTCCTAGTTCGTCAGTTTCCTTCAAGATTTCAAGAGAGATTTCAGCGCCGTGTGTCGTCAGTTCGTCAGATTCTTCAGAGGAATCTATGACATCCATGTCTTTGTCCATCAGGGCGATGAGTAAAAACAGGAATGCAATAAATTTTCTTCGCATACGTCATCACGCTAAAGTAAACGACGAGCAACACAATATATTTACCAATACGATCTGGATATGACCTTTCTTCAATCCCGAATTTTGGGACTATCCTGTTGAAGAACCACACGTCACTCACCGTTCAGTTGAACGATTCTGTCTCCGTCCTTATTCCCTTAATTCCAATAGTCTCCAATTATAGGACATCGTTGCAAAAGCCCAAGCAAAGGATCATTCAAGGCGCATACATTATGTTCTTCAAAGCTCGACAACTTCTGCAGCAACCACCAAAACCAGCTGTAGATGAAAGTGTTCTGAAGAGCCTCCTGTTGATCCTGTAGTTGTAATACACAATTCTCACAGTCAACTCCCTGTTCCAAAAATACCCATTAACAATGTTCACTGCGTTGCATGCTTAGTTTGAAAAAAAGAGATCAGGTCTTCTGAAGACATTTGAAGCTCGTGCGGAGCCTTTCAGAACTTCTTCGGGAAGATTCTGTTCTGGAGTCATTCAGAACTCCATGCTAAGTCTACGGCTATGTCTTCTGAAGCCTTTTGAAGATCCCGGAAAATTTTCTTCAGGTGCCGTTCAGGGAGCTCTAGGAAGAATCTGTTCTGGAGTCATTCAGAACTCCATGCTAAGTCTACGGCTATTTCTTCTGAAGGCATTTGGAGATCCGGGAAAGGACTCGCGAAAAAACTCTTCTCTCGTTTCAATAAACCCTATAGTCAATTTCTTTTAGCGAGGCAGATTTGCACCGGCTCGTAGCGGTGCCCTTTTAGCTCGGAAAAGTTTCCTGATCGCCGATTGGTTCGAATTATTTTGTCCAACTAATCAGCGATCATGAAACATTTCCCAGCTAAAAGGGCACCGTTGCGAGTCGGTACAAATTTGCCTCGCTAAAAGAAATTGACTATGGTAACTCATCATCATCATCATAATAATGATAATAATGACAATGATAATAATAATAATGATGATAATAATAGTAATAATGATAATAAACTACATGACTTGATTTTTGGATTTGAGTCTGAAAGTTCTGAAGTCGTTCAACGCTTGGATTTGCTATTTGAAGGAAAAGTTAAGAGACTGAATATGAGGATGAAAAGATAATTAATACTATAATTTATTACTTTCAATATTAAGTAACGCCTGAAGGGCACTCGGCGATCAAACTCGGGCAAAGGGTAATTGACGTTTTCAGCAAACCGCATTGAAATACCCGAAGGCTTCGACTTATTTTTTTCAGGTTTGAGATTTAAAACAACCCATTTTCGGTACGAATCGATATCAGAGCCGTTCGAAACAGTGAAAATACGTCTCGGAAAAACGCATTTCACGAGTACTTTTCTGAAGAAATAATTTTAGATAATCAATAATGATGTAATTTCACATGATTTTTACAATGGAATTACTTCTAAATATTTTTCGAAGGCAATGGATGTTACTATGTGTATATGTTATGTTTCTACCAATGTTTTACATATTCACAAACACACGCATATATATATATATATATATATATATATATATATATATATATATATATATATATATATATATATATATATGGATAAATATCAACACAACATCGTGTTCAAATAGAAATAAATTTCTACCTCATACTTGGGATCTTTCATTAGAAGGGGCTAGCGTTCGATCCCAAGTATGAGGTAGAAATTTATTTCTATTTGAACACGATGTTGTGTTGATATTTATCCATATTGACTCATTAGGGGTAATTTGAATGAATTACTACCAATTGTGTCACGTGGTGGCCCGGGGAAATCGGGTAAAACTCGCTGGTAAGAGACTGATGTCTCGCCAGGTAAATCCTCGGACAGCTAGATTAGCGTCAGGTTCGGATTTCCTTTATGGGCTCTCGTGGCATGGTTGGTTTCGACCTGGCCTTTCATTAGAAGGGGCTAGCGTTCGATCCCAAGTATGAGGTAGAAATTTATTTCTATTTGAACACGATGTTGTGTTGATATTTATCCATATTGACTCATTAGGGGTAATTTGAATGAATTACTACCAATTGTGTCACGTGGTGGCCCGGGGAAATCGGGTAAAACTCGCTGGTAAGAGACTGATGTCTCGCCAGGTAAATCCTCGGACAGCTAGATTAGCGTCAGGTTCGGATTTCCTTTATGGGCTCTCGTGGCATGGTTGGTTTCGACCTGGCCTTTCATTAGAAGGGGCTAGCGTTCGATCCCAAGTATGAGGTAGAAATTTATATATATATATATATATATATATATATATATATATATATATATATATATATATGTATGTATATGTACATTTGCGTGTGTCATCAGCCGTGACCGGTCCACTAGAACAAAAACCCCAGACATGCCACTTTATAAGTTCGTCTTCTCTTCCTTCCCCAGCTTCTTTTACAATCTCTAGGGACACATTCTACAATTCTTAATGTCCATCTATTGTCTGACATTCTCATTATATTTCCTGCCCGTGTCCATTCCTTTTTCTTACATGTTAGAATATCTAATACTGTAGTTTGCTCTCGTATCCATGTTGCTTTATTTATGTCTCTTATTGTTGTTATCATCATTCTTTCCATACCTCTTTTAAGTTATAACCAGCTTATCTTGTAAGGCCTTTAGTAAGGCTCCAAGTTTCTGATCCTTAAGTTGATACTGTTAGGACCATCTGATTAAATACTTTCCTTTTTAGATAAAAGACATCTTATATATACTGTATAAATATATATATATATATATATATATATATATATATATATATATATATATATATATGTATGTATGTATGTATATATACATACACACATATATACAGTATATACTGTATATACACATACATATATATACACACATACATGAATACATATATAATGAATACACAACGTCTCTTCGGCATCCAAAATCGAAGACAACTTCTCGTCAGACAGACCGTCCCACAGATAGTTTTCAGGATAACAGCAGAAATACATTTACTTTTCTCAATTTATTGTTAGACATCGACATGTGTTTCGGATCACTTCACGACCCTTCTTCAGGACTACATTTACTATAGGAACTACACTTTAATATAAAGGGTATGGTTGTGAAAATTTTATCAAATTTTCACCACCATAACCTTTATGTTAAAGTGTTGTCTGTCCTAAGTACACCCAGCAACAAAACCGGTGTCACCTCGCCAGACCCGACTTGGATGCATCTTGTCATTCTTGCCGTGAAGGGTTGCACGACGTTTAAACAACCAAGACATCGTTAGGATGGTTCGAATGTGAGGAGGAGGGAAACTACCGATATCAGTCAAAGAAGTGTGAGGATTAATGATATATATATATATATATATATATATATATATATATATATATATATATATATATATATATATATATATATATATATATATATAGGAAAGAGATAGAGAGGTCTTATCTCTTATTCTTTTAAGAAATGCAATCGTTTTCGAGAATAGTTATCGAAAAAAATAATCACACCGATGTGTTTGAATTCCTTATTACATTTTTGTATGGAACATCCTTAAATATTGTGGGAATTGACTATTCCAATTGATATACGTCAGAATGATATATCCTTTGTTTGCATTATCCTAGCAGTTGCTCTCTCTCTCTCTCTCTCTCTCTCTCTCTCTCTCTCTCTCTCTCTCTCTCTCTCTCTCTCTCTCTCTCTCGTTCAAGAATAAGATAAATAAGACCATAAGAACTCTAAATGCTTATGTATACAATATTTCATGTTAATTGGATGTGCCCAAGGATCACACAAGACCGCTAACTACTTTGCAAGCTGGTGTTGGATTTGTATTTCGTTTGTGTGAAGATCCCAGTTCCTAAGATGTTCAAGACCACCTAAACGCAATGTTAGAACGATATATGCCCGTTTTCATTGCGAGTTGGAATCATTGATATCAAAGGTTATCAGTAGGGGTAATACCATCATCATCATCACTTCATAAATGTTAATATGCAAGCCTCGTCAATCCATACATTAAGATCACCCAATTGCTACCTCTCCACCATCATCTTTAACCCCCAGCTGGTTATATCCTTCTACCCCCATCCCCACATGTTTGAGGTTTAAAGGTGTCACAGTTATGATAAGATTCTTCTGGTGGAAGTTTTTTAGTAAATGAAAAACAAAATACTAAGATGACAATATTTCATACAGTTTGCTTTCCAAGTGTTTACAATTATATCAAAACTATAAATAACGAAGTAATATGCAAGAGACTGATTGAACAGATATCGAGAGTAATGGATTTTGAAGAGCTTACCGGGAGAACATCTATGTGTTGGACATCAGGTCATGAAACGACAAATAAAATCGTAACAATACGAGGAGTCATTGCTAAGGAAATATTTCTTTTTGCCTTGGGGAGGGTGAAGCCAGCTAAACTGTGACCTTTCAGCATTGAGCAATCGTTACCAGGGAAGGGGGTTCGCTTGGAATTGGGTGACTTGCCCGATAATTTGATCGATTGATTGATTGATTAGGAGTTTTCTGTACTCTTGACATCTAGGGTTATTGACGCCGAACCAGATAATTTGAGTAAACAATAAGTTGATAGTATAATCTTTAATACCCTACATCCTATATACCACAACATCACTATAATGATGCACCAATGAACACTTTCATTGCATATCATTTCAAATATTTTATTTCTACCAATCACTTCTGAAACAATATAGATTATGTTAACTGATGATGCATTTTAAATCTCCAACCTTAGACTAATATAATTGATATATCAAATGATTACTATTTTCTCTAAGAGGGCCAGTGCCAAGTAACCCTTGACAAAAGCTGACCCCAACCACACCGAGCTACGTGGCTCATGATCGAAATCAAAGGAAAACACTGAAATCAACAACTAAACCTTTAAACCTCATTACCTTCGAAGTTTTGAACATCGACCACTTATTAATGATTAGTGACCCAATAGGTGCTATTTGAAACGATACATTATTAGCGCCTAAATATAATGCGTAGAGTGTATGTATGTGGAGAGAGAGAGAGAGAGAGAGAGAGAGAGAGAGAGAGAGAGAGAGAGAGAGAGAGAGAGAGAGAGAGAGATGCTTAGGAAAATGCAAACGAAGGATATTTCCGTGTTATGCATATTAATATGAATAGTCAGTTCCAATATTATTCAAGAAAATTTTATTTAGAAATAGGATAGGGAAATCAAATAAAATGTTATGATAAAATCTCTTGATGAATTAGTTTCGAAATGATATTAGATTACATTTCTTAAAAGAATAAAAAAGTTCTCTCTCTTTTCATATATATTTCATTCATCATGAATTTCTTTGAGTGATATCGGTAATTTCCCTCCTCCTCACATTCGAACCATCCTAACGATGTCTCGGTTATTTAATGTCGGCCACCTTTCAGGGCAAGATGGGCATGTTCTCTCCAAGTCAGGTCTGGCCAGGTCAGGCTGCACCATTTTTGTTGATGGGTGCACATATATTTTATTTAGAAAAAAGTAGTTTTAATAACTGTTGAACGCTTATGATCATAGTAACGCATTTAATTTTTTTCTTCAATAACAAATGAACTTTGTATTTTATGTAAACAATAAACACAATGTATCAAGTTAACACATTTGATTTTTTTTTTTATCTACCGGTAATAGATATCTCAGACTATGAATGATGTTTTGCAAGCATATTATTTTATCATTATTTTCACGGTCGAATTAAAATTTTCTTTTGGTGGTAATATTAGCTGAGGATATTTTCCTCCTATGAAGAATAGATGATTTTGGATTATATTTTAAGTTCACAATCTAACCTTAGGTTGAACTTTCATACCTAACTCAGGATAAGGTTCACTACACAAACCTAGCTTGTTTTTCCCATCATAATTCGTTATAACTGAATGCAGTTTGAGGTTCTTAAGCCAACCCAGGTTAAGTTTCACAACCTTAAACCAGTTTGTTTTATTCCCATCACAGCTTATGGTTCCTAACCCAACCCAGTTTGAGGTTATTAACCCTAACCTAGCTTGTGATTCCCATGACAGTTTGCTCTTATTCCAACCTACTTTTAAGTTTCCAATTCAACACAGATTTAGGTTCCCAACCCTAACCTAGATTTTGTTTCCCACAATAGATTGTAGTTCCTAACCTAACCCAGTTTATGGTTCTCAACTTGGGTTGAGGATCGCAACCCTTAACCAGCTTGTGATTCTTGACCAAACCCAGTTTGAGGTTTTCAACCCAAACCAGATTAAGGTTCCCAGCCATAACCCATTTTATTTATTCCCATCAAAGCTTGTGGTTCCTAACACAACCCATTTTGAGGTTCCCAAGACCATGCATGTTGAGGTTCCAGCTTGTGGTTCCTAACACAACCTAGTTTGAGGTTCTCAAGCCAACCCAGGTTGAGGTTCCCGGACTTAACCTAGCTTGAGTTTCACATCATAGCTTGTGGTTCATAAGCAACCCAACCAAACCCGGTTTAGGTTCCCATCTTAATGCAGTTTGTGATTCCCAACCCACCTAACCTAGTTTAACATTCCCAATCCAAACCCGGTTTAGGTTCCTATCTTAACGTAGTTAGCTGGTCCCAACCCACCTAACCTAGTTTAAGGTTCCCAATCCAAACCCAGTTTAGGTTCCCATCTTAACGCTGTTTGCGGTTCCCAACCTCACCTAACCTAGTTTAAGGTTCCCAATTTAAACCCGGTTTAGGTTCCCATCTTAACGAAGTTTGTGGTTCCCAGCCCATCTAACCTAGTTTAAGGTTCCCAACACAAACCCGGTTTAGGTTCCGATCTTAATGCAGTTTGTGATTCCCAACCCACCCAATCTAGTTTAAGGTTCCCAACCCAAACCCGGTTTAGGTTCCCATATTAACGCAGTTTGCGGTTCCCAACCCACCTAACCTAGTTTAAGGTTCCAAATCCAAACCCGGTTTAGGTTAACATCTTAACGCAGTTTGCGGTTCCCAACAACACCTAACCAAGATTAAGGTTCCCAACCCAAATCCGGTTTAGGTTACCATCTTAATGAAGTTTGTGGTTCCCAACCACGCCTAACCTAGATTAAGGTTCCCAACCCAAATCCGGTTTAGGTTCCCATCTTAACGCAGTTTGCGGTTCCCAACCACACCTAACCTAGAATAAGGTTCCCAACCCAAATCCAGTTTAGGTTACCATCTTAATAAAGTTTGCAGTTCCCAACCACACCTAACCTAGATTAAGGTTCCCAACCCAAACCCGGTTTAGGTTCCCATATTAAATCGCAGTTTGCGGTTCCCAACCCACCTAACCTAGATTGCGGTTCCCAACCCACCTAACCTAGATTAAGGTTCCCAACCCAAATCCAGTTTAGGTTACCATCTTAACAAAGTTTGCAGTTCCCAACCACACCTAACCTAGATTAAGGTTCCCAACCCAAATCCGGTTTAGGTTCCCATATTAACGCAGTTTGTGGTTCCCAACCACGCCTAACCTAAATTAAGGTTCCCAACCCAAATCCGGTTTAGGTTCCCATCTTAACGCAGTTTGCGGTTCCCAACCACACCTAGCCTAGATTAAGGTTCCCAACCCAAATCCAGTTTATGTTACCATTTTAACAAAGTTTGCAGTTCCCAACCACACCTAACCTAGATTAAGGTTCCCAACCCAAATCCAGTTTATGTTACCATCTTAATGAAGTTTGTGGTTCCAAACCACGCCTAACCTAGATTAAGGTTCCCAACCCAAATCCGGTTTAGGTTCCCATCTTAACGCAGTTTGCGGTTTCCAACCACACCTAACCTAGATTAAGGTTCCCAACCCAAATCCAGTTTAGGTTACCATCTTAAAGTTTGCAGTTCCCAACCACACCTAACCTAGATTAAGGTTCCCAACCCAAACCCGGTTTACGTTCCCATATTAACGCAGTTTGCGGTTCCCAACCCACCTAACCTAGTTTAAGGTTCCAAATCCAAACCCGGTTTAGGTTAACATCTTAACGCAGTTTGCGGTTCCCAACAACACCTAACCAAGATTAAGGTTCCCAACCCAAATCCGGTTTAGGTTACCATCTTAATGAAGTTTGTGGTTCCAAACCACGCCTAACCTAGATTAAGGTTCCCAACCCAAATCCGGTTTAGGTTCCCATCTTAACGCAGTTTGCGGTTCCCAACCACACCTAACCTAGATTAAGGTTCCCAACCCAAATCCAGTTTAGGTTACCATCTTAACAAAGTTTGCAGTTCCCAACCACACCTAACCTAGATTAAGGTTCCCAACCCAAACCCGGTTTAGGTTTCCATCTTAACGCAGTTTGAGGTTCCCAACCCCACCTAACCTAGTTTAAGGTTCCCAACCCAAACACAGTTTAGGTTCCCACCTTAATGCAGTTTGTGGTTCCCTACCCCACCTAGCCTAGTTTAAGGTTCCCAATCCAAACCCAGTTTAGGTTCCCATCTTAACGAAGTTTGCGGTTCCCAACCCACCTAACCTAGTTTAAGGTTCCCAATCCAAACCTGGTTTAGATTCCCATTTTAACGAAGTTTGTGGTTCCCAACCCATCTAACCTAGTTTTTCCCAATCCAAACCCGGTTTAGGTTACCATCCCTAATGCAGCTTGTGGTTCCCAACCCCACTTAACCTAGTATAAGGCTCCCAATCCAAACCAGGTTTAGGTTCCCATCATAAAGCAGTTTGCTGTTCCCAACCCACCCAACATAGTTGAAGGTTCCCAACACAAACCCGGTTTAGGTTCCTATCTTAACGCAGTTTGTGGTTCCCAACCCAACTACCCTAGTTTAAGGTTCCCAATTCAAACCCGGTTTAGGTTCCCATTTTAACGCAGTTTGTGGTTCCCAACCCCACCTAACATAGTTTAAGGTTCCCAATCCAAACCCAGTTTAGGTTCCCATCTTAATGCAGTTTGTGGTTCCCAACCCCACCTAACATAGTTTAAGGTTACCAATCCAAACCCAGTTTAGGTTCCCATCTTAACGCAGTTTGTGGTTCCCAACCCCACCTAACATAGTTTAAGGTTCCCAATCCAAACCCAGTTTAGGTTCCCATCTTAACGCAGTTTGCGGTTCCCAACCCCACCTAACATAGTTTAAGGTTCCCAATCCAAACCCAGTTTAGGTTCCCATCTTAACGCAGTTTGTGGTTCCCAACCCCACCTAACATAGTTTAAGGTTCCCAATCCAAACCCAGTTTAGGTTCCCATTTTAACGCAGTTTGTGGTTCACAACCCCACCTAACATAGTTTAAGGTTCCCAATCCAAACCCAGTTTAGGTTCCCATTTTAACGCAGTTTGTGGTTCCTAACATAGTTTAAGGTTCCCAATCCAAACCCAGTTAGGTTCCCATCTTAACGCAGTTTGTGGTTCCTAACCCCATCTAACCTAGTTTAAGGATCACCACCTAATCTAGTAATGTTATAGTTGGGTAGGAAAAGAACTTTTAGCTTTAGTTTGACACCAAGGGGTTCCTATTAGAATATCCTATCAATTGATTGTCCTTTCACATCTAAAATGTTCTACCATTTAAACCTTCAAATTGGCAATTTTATTTAAATAGCTTTTTCTTATATTACCGTGTCAAAATTATGATTTAAAATTAATTACCTTTATATTTTTCTATCTGTTCCTTTGTAATTAATTTAAAGTTTTCATCCTTTTAAATTTTTGAGATTGACCTGTTAAACCTTGTGAACTTTTGTATATTTTACCTCACTCAATAACACACAGGTTAAGTTACATAAACACACAAACATACACACAATTTCTAACACTTTTATTGGAGAATGGTTTATATGATATAGCTGTATACCAGGACAGCGTTGCGGTGGCCTATTGGAAACATCCCTCCCTAGTGGTCCGCTGGACTAGGGTTCGAGTCCCAATTAAGCTTGATAGTTTTCTGTAGTGTCTGCAACCTTATCATCCTGGTGAGCTAAGGATTGGGGTTTTGGGTCTACCTGCTGAGTCATCAGCAGCCATTGCCTGACTCTCCCTGGTCTTAAGTTGGGTGGCAAGATTACTTGAGCGTTGATCATAGTCTCACAGTCATTTTCCCTGCCTCTGGCATTCATGAACGACCTTTAAGGCTATAAACAGTCCTAATGTAGACCTTTGAACTCTATCAGGAACAAAAATAACTTAACGGTTGAGATATTATTGAGGAGAGAGAGAGAGAGAGAGAGAGAGAGAAAGAGAGAGAGAGAGAGAGAGAGAGAGAGAGAGAGAGAGAGAGAGTCAGGTCGTTTATTTAAGAAGCATAATGTGAAATACATTATACCAATCCTTAGACGAGAAATTCAATTTGATAATAAGCATATATATATATATATATATATATACATACATATATATATATATATATATATGTGTGTGTGTGTATTTATATTTATATATATATATATATATATATGTATATTTATGTATATATGTATATATATACTGAATATATATATATTATATATATATATATATATATATGTGCATATACATATACTGAATATATATATATATATATATATATTCAGTGTATATATATATATATATATATATGTATATATACATTATTATTCAGTTTATATATATATATATATATCTATATATATACTGAATATATATATAATGTATATATATATATATATATATATGATAAATTTTGCACATTTTTACGTGTTTTTCATATTCAAATAAGCCATATATATTTTGATATATTAATGTCTGGATTCTCTTAACGACCTCGGAATCAGAGCCCCAGGCGAAATCTCACAAAGACAAGAGCTTGGCTCCGGCCGGGAATCGAACCCTGGTCGGCAAGCTTATATAGACAGTGACTAACCCATTCGGCTTATTTGAATATATATATATATATATATATACTGAATATATATGTGTGTGTATATATATATATATATATATATACATGCACACATCAGAGACAAAAACTAATACTGCTCTGCTACGGGTCATATCTTGTCGTGTACCAGATTTGGCAATTTAGGGAGTCTTTGATGGTCATGATTTGCTAGTTGAGGTCGGCTGACGTTATATTACGCATGTGTAAATTGGAAAGCGAAACTGGATGCCTTAATCCGTAGAGTTTTTGGATACGTTATTAATGAGAAATTCATGATTAGAGGTCTATCTATTTATTTATATATCTATCTGTCACTGGATCTATATACAAACAGATATATAAATATCTATTTTTATTTAATCGGAAAAAATGTATTTCATAGTATAATACACACACATGTATACTGTACATATATATATATATATATATATATATTATGCATAAATTTTTATATATTTATCCATGAATATGTCTGTATAAGTAT
>NC_090760.1:67927540-67930040 GCF_036898095.1 Palaemon carinicauda | reverse complement strand
CTATACACTTCATTAAAAAAGTTAAATGATTTTTTAAAATTCATGACTAGTTGTAAAGTAGACTGACATGCGTCTCTCTTCATAGTTTATGTATGGCAGATCTATTTCAACTTTGTTACTAATCTTGAGGTATTTTATATTCTTTATTCGCTACTGCTCATATAATTTATTTATTTCTTATTTCCTTTCTTAACTGGGCCATTTTTTCCTGTTGAAGAGATGTAGATTAGTTAATAATAATAATAATAATAATAATAATAATCATAATAATAATAATAATAATAATAATAATAATAATAATAATAATAATAATAATAATAATAACAATTAAAAAGATCTACAGATGGGATTAATCTTCAACCTGCCTTGAATAAGCATATTAGAGCGTTAGGGGTTGAACATCAGTGTACATGTTCTTACTTTTGATTAATTTAATTACTGAATAGTAGCCCTGGTCCCAACGCCAGGACATATTATTATTATTATTATTATTATTATTATTATTATTATTATTATTATTACTTACTAAGCTACAACCCTAATTGGAAGAGTAGGATACTATAAGCCTAGGGACTCCAACGGGGAAAATAGCTACTTGAGGAAAGGAAACAAGGAAAAATAAGATATGATAAGAACAGTAACATCATTTGAATAAATATTTCGTGTATAACCTATAAAACTTTAACAAAACAAGAGGAAGAGAAATAAGATGGAATATTCCTTAGCACTTGATAGTCCTCAGCTATATATGCCTGAGTCTTCCAACTTTTATTGGGCCTTGTGGAGCATAGTTAAACGTTTGATGAATTAATCTCTCTTTGGGGAGTGCGAAGAGCATGCCCAATCCATGTCATCTACCCCTCACCATGATCTCATCCATAAATGTTGTTCGCATAATCTGTTATAGTCTCCCTTTTAATCCTGCCCTGCAATTTAATTTCAAATATTCTTCTGAGGGCTTTCTTCCATTCTTCTGAGGGCTTTGTTCCCGAATCTACAATATTTATTGCAGATTGTTTCATAGTGTGCTCGATTGAACCCTCAAGCAAGAGAACTCTAACCCAAGACAGTGGAAGGCCATGGCACAGAGGCTATGGCACTACCCAAGACTAGAGAACAATGGTTTGATTTTGGAGTTTCCCTCTCCTAGAAGAACTGCTTACCATAGCTAAAGAGTCTCTTCTACCCTTACCAGGTGGGAAGTAACCACTGAACAATTACAGTTCAGTAGTTAACCCCCTTGGGTGAAGAAGAATTGCTTGGTAATAACAGTGTTGTCAGGTGTATGAGGACAGAGGAAAATCGGTAAAGAATAGGCCAGACTATTCGGTGTATGTGTAAGCTATAGCACTACCCAAGACTAGAGAACAATGGCTTGAATTTTGGAGTTTCCTTCTCGTAGAAGAACAACTTTCCATAGCTAAAGAGTCTGTGGGCCGAGTTTAATAAATCATATGTCACATAAAATCAAAATTATATATTATGCTTCAGAAAAAATCCTCAAGGTTTAAGAAGGATTTTTAAGTAACCATATCCCTTTCTGAATTTTGATGCCGTAACATGGTGAAAGTTTTGTATTACCATGATCAAACTATATTAACTTATAATCACTTTAAGGAGATGTGTTCTGACCGCTGTTAATACAGGAGACAACATGATTGGCTATGAAGTCATCAGGGGGTGGGGCTTAATTCTCCCAGTATCTCTGCGGCGTATTTAATCAAGGCCAACCCTATGAGGTTGGTTTGCTGTGAGAGATCAGACTAAAGCCGCCCGCCATCACCAATCCGCAGTAGCCAGCGTGGTGATGAGAGCTGGCCAAACCCCAAACATGAATAAAGACATGTCTGAGGCCTTTATCCTGCAGTGTATATACTGTACATTTGATATTTGGTCCTTTAAAGCTTTATAATACTCTCATATAGTAAGTGCACGACAGTATCCAATCCAACTCTCACCCCAGTAAGACCGAGAGGAGCAAGACAATAGATGATAGGATCTCAGCTGGTAGACATGGATCTGCCCACACCCACCATGTACCTGGGACTCCCAGAGTGGGAGTCGGTGAGTAGGCCACTAAACCTCTATGATAAGTAATAGAAAAACTGATTATTTTCTTCAATTTTAGAATTCTCTTTCTTCCTCTGTATTCCTTCTCGTATTATGCTAGAGGTTTCTAACTCTTTAGAGCTTTAGATTGCACCATGTTCCTGCAAAGCTGGTAATCTTCTTATCTGTAAATTGCTGTTCGTTATCCGAGCGTGATATCTCCCCAATTAATATTCAGGTGCGTGATGAATTGCTGACAATTACTTGCGTAATTATGTCAAATACGCATATATAGATTACGATGACGTTACAGCATTGGCTGTAGGATAACACAGAGAGAGAGAGAGAGAGAGAGAGAGAGAGAGAGAGAGAGAGTGTGTGTATGAAAGCATGTCATTGGTTTTCCTAGCTCTTGTAGAGAGAGAGAGAGAGAGAGAGAGAGAGAGAGAGA
>NC_090760.1:67912540-67922540 GCF_036898095.1 Palaemon carinicauda | reverse complement strand
TCAAATAAAATGATAAAGGGAAAGAGGAAATTAATGAAAGGGAAACTTGAAGAAAAGTCATAAGGAAAGATAAAGGAAAAGAGAAAATGAATGAAAGGGAAACTTGAAGAAATGTCAAATGGAATGATAAAAGAAAAGAGGAAATGATTGAAATGGAAACATCAAGAAAAGTCAGATGGAAAGATAAAGGAAAAAAGGAAATGAATGAAAGAGAAAATTGAAGAAAAGTCAGATGGAAAGATAAAGGAAAAAAGGAAATGAATGAAAGAGAAAATTGAAGAAAAGTCAGATGGGAAGATAAAGGAAAAGAGGAAATTAATGAAAGGGAAAATTGAAGAAAAGTCATATGGAAAGATAAAGGAAAAGAGGAAATTAATGAAAGGGAAACTTGAAGAAAAGTCAAATGGAAAGATAAAAGAAAAGAGGAAATTAATGAAAGGAAAACTTGAAGACAAGTCATATGGAAAGATCAAAGAAAAGAGGAAATGATTGAAATGAAAACTTGAAGAAAAGTCAGATGGAAAGATCAAAGAAAAGAGGAAATGATTGAAAAGAAAACTTGAAGAAAAGTCAGATGGAAAGATCAAAGAAAAGAGGAAATGATTGAAAAGAAAACTTGAAGAAAAGTCAGATGGAAAGATCAAAGAAAAGAGGAAATGATTGAAAGGGAAATTTGAAGAAAACTAAAATAAAAAAGAAAAGATTAGAGGAAATGATTGGAAGAGAAAATTGAAGAAAGGTCCGATGGAAAGATGAAGGAAAACAGGAAATGATTGAAAGGGAAACTTGACGAAAACTAAAATAAAAAGATAAAGGGAAAGAGGAAATGAATGAAAAGGAAACTTGAAGAAAAGTCATAGGGAAAGACAAAGGAAAAGAGAAAATGAATGAAAGGGAAAGGTGAAGAAACCTGAAAAGGAAAGATAAAGGAAAAGAGGAAATGAATGAAAGGGAAACTTGAAGAAAAATCAAAAGGAAAGATAAAGGAAAAAAGGAAATTAATGGAAGGGAAAGGTGAAGAAATCTCAAATGGAAAGATAAAGGAAAAGAGGAAATGAATGAAAGAGAAAGGTGAAGAAATCTCAAATGGAAATATAAAGGAAAAGAGGAAACGAATGAAAGGGAAACTTGAAGAAAAGTCAAATGGAAAGATAAAGGAAAAGAGGAAATGAATGAAAGAGAAAGGTGAAGAAATCTCAAATGGAAATATAAAGGAAAAGAGGAAATGAATGAAAGGGAAACTTGAAGAAAAATCATATGAGAAAATAAAGGAAAACAGGAAATTAATGAAAGGGAAAGGTGAAGAAACCTTAAATGAAATGATAAAGGAAAAGAGGAAATTAATGAAAGGGAAACTTGAAGAAAAGTCAAATGGAAAGATAAAGGAAAAGAGGTAATGAATGAAAAGGAAACCTGAAGAAACCTCAAATGGAATGATAAAGGAAAAGAGGAAATGAATGAAAAGGAAACTTGAAAAAAAGACAATTAGAAAGATAGAGGAAAAGAGGAAATTAATGAAAGGGAAACTTGAAGAAACCTCAAATGGAATGATAAAGGAAAAAAGGAAATGAATGAAAAGGAAACTTGAAGAAAAGACAATTGAAAAGATAGAGGGAAAGAGGAAATGAATGAAAAGGAAACTTGAAAAAAAGACAATTAGAAAGATAGAGGAAAAGAGGAAATTAATGAAAGGGAAACTTGAAAAAACCTCAAATGGAATGATAAAGGAAAAGAGGAAATGAATGAAAAGGAAACTTGAAAAAAAGACAATTAGAAAGATAGAGGAAAAGAGGAAATTAATGAAAGGGAAACTTGAAGAAACCTCAAATGGAATGATAAAGGAAAAGAGGAAATGAATGAAAGGGAAACTTGAAGAAAAGACAATTGAAAAGATAGAGGGAAAGAGGAAATGAATGAAAAGGAAACTTGAAAAAAAGACAATTAGAAAGATAGAGGAAAAGAGGAAATTAATGAAAGGGAAACTTGAAAAAACCTCAAATGGAATTATAAAGGAAAAGAGGAAATGAATGAAAGGGAAACTTGAAGAAAAGACAATTGAAAAGATAGAGGGAAAGAGGAAATGAATGAAAAGGAAACTTGAAAAAAAGACAATTAGAAAGATAGAGGAAAAGAGGAAATTAATGAAAGGGAAACTTGAAGAAACCTCAAATGGAATTATAAAGGAAAAGAGGAAATGAATGAAAGGGAAACTTGAAAAAAAGACAATTAGAAAGATAGAGGAAAAGAGGAAATTAATGAAAGGGAAACTTGAAGAAACCTCAAATGGAATGATAAAGGAAAAGAGGAAATGAATGAAAAGGAAACTTGAAGAAAAGACAATTGAAAAGATAGAGGGAAAGAGGAAATGAATGAAAAGGAAACTTGAAAAAAAGACAATTAGAAAGATAGAGGAAAAGAGGAAATTAATGAAAGGGAAACTTGAAAAAACCTCAAATGGAATGATAAAGGAAAAGAGGAAATGAATGAAAAGGAAACTTGAAAAAAAGACAATTAGAAAGATAGAGGAAAAGAGGAAATTAATGAAAGGGAAACTTGAAGAAACCTCAAATGGAATGATAAAGGAAAAGAGGAAATGAATGAAAGGGAAACTTGAAGAAAAGACAATTGAAAAGATAGAGGAAAAGAGGAAATGAATGAAAAGGAAACTTGAAAAAAAGACAATTAGAAAGATAGAGGAAAAGAGGAAATTAATGAAAGGGAAACTTGAAAAAACCTCAAATGGAATTATAAAGGAAAAGAGGAAATGAATGAAAGGGAAACTTGAAGAAAAGACAATTGAAAAGATAGAGGGAAAGAGGAAATGAATGAAAAGGAAACTTGAAAAAAAGACAATTAGAAAGATAGAGGAAAAGAGGAAATTAATGAAAGGGAAACTTGAAGAAACCTCAAATGGAATTATAAAGGAAAAGAGGAAATGAATGAAAGGGAAACTTGAAGAAAAGACAATTGAAAAGATAGAGGAAAAGAGGAAATGAATGAAAAGGAAACTTGAAAAAAAGACAATTAGAAAGATAGAGGAAAAGAGGAAATTAATGAAAGGGAAACTTGAAGAAACCTCAAATGGAATTATAAAGGAAAAGAGGAAATGAATGAAAGGGAAACTTGAAGAAAAGACAATTGGAAAGATAAAGGAAAAGAGGTAATGAATGAAAGGGAAACTTGAAGAAACCTCAAATGGAATGATAAAGGAAAAGAGGTAATGAATGAAAAGGAAACTTGAAGAAACCTCAAATGGAATGATAAAGGAAAAGAGGAAATGAATGAAAGGGAAACTTTAAGAAAAGACAATTGGAAAGATAAAGGAAAAGAGGAAATGAATGAAAGGGAAACTTGAAAAAAAGACAATTAGAAAGATAGAGGAAAAGAGGAAATTAATGAAAGGGAAACTTGAAAAAACCTCAAATGGAATTATAAAGGAAAAGAGGAAATGAATGAAAGGGAAACTTGAAGAAAAGACAATTGAAAAGATAGAGGGAAAGAGGAAATGAATGAAAAGGAAACTTGAAAAAAAGACAATTAGAAAGATAGAGGAAAAGAGGAAATGAATGAAAGGGAAACTTGAAGAAACCTCAAATGGAATGATAAAGGAAAAGAGGAAATGAATGAAAAGGAAACTTGAAAAAAGGTCAATTGGAAAGATAAAGGAAAAGAGGAAATTAATGAAAGGGAAACTTGAAGAAACCTCAAATGGAATGATAAAGGAAAAGAGGAAATGAATGAAAAGGAAACTTGAAAAAAGGTCAATTGGAAAGATAAAGGAAAAGAGGAAATTAATGAAAGGGAAACTTGAAGAAAAGTTATATGGAATGATAAAGGAAAAGAGGAAATGAATGAAAGGGAAACTTGAAGAAAGGTTAATTGGAAAGATAAAGGAAAAGAGGAAATGAATGAAAGGGAAACTTGAAGAAACCTCAAATGGAATGATAAAGGAAAAGAGGTAATGAATGAAAAGGAAACTTGAAGAAACCTCAAATGGAATGATAAAGGAAAAGAGGAAATGAATGAAAGGGAAACTTGAAGAAAAGACAATTGGAAAGATAAAGGAAAAGAGGAAATGAATGAAAGGGAAACTTGAAGAAACCTCAAATGGAATGATAAAGGAAAAGAGGAAATGAATGAAAAGGAAACTTGAAAAAAGGTCAATTGGAAAGATAAAGGAAAAGAGGAAATGAATGAAAGGGAAACTTGAAGAAACCTCAAATGGAATAATAAAGGAAAAGAGGAAATGAATGAAAAGGAAACTTGAAAAAAGGTCAATTGGAAAGATAAAGGAAAAGAGGAAATTAATGAAAGGGAAACTTGAAGAAAAGTTATATGGAATGATAAAGGAAAAGAGGAAATGAATGAAAAGGATACTTGAAGAAACCTCAAATGGAATGATAAAGGAAAAGAGGAAATGAATGAAAGGGAAACTTGAAGAAAGGTCAATTGGAAAGATAAAGGAAAAGAGGAAATGAATGAAAGGGAAACTTGAAGAAACCTCAAATGGAAGGATAAAGGAAAAGAGGAAATGAATGAAAAGGAAACTTGAAGAAACCTCAAATGGAATGATAAAGGAAAAGAGGAAATGAATGAAAGGGAAACTTGAAGAAATGTCAAATGAAAAGATAAAGGAAAAGAGGAAATGAATGTAAGGGAAACTTGAAGAAAAATCAAATGGAAAGATAAAGGAAAAGAGAAAATGAATGAAAGGGAAACTTGAAGAAAAGTCAAATGGAAAGATAAAGGAAAAGAGGAAATGAATGAAAGGGAAACTTGAAGAAAAGTCAAATGGAAAGATAAAGGAAAAGAGGAAATGAATGTAAGGGAAACTTGAAGAAAGGTCAAATGGAAAGATAAAGGAAAAGAGGAAATGAATGTAAGGGAAACTTGAAGAAAGGTCAATTGGAAAGATAAAGGAAAAGAGGAAATTAATGAAAGGGAAACTTGAAGAAAGGTCAATTGGAAAGATAAAGGAAAAGAGGAAATGAATGAAAGGGAAACTTGAAGAAAGGTCAATTGGAAAGATAAAGGAAAAGAGGAAATTAATGCAAGGGAAACTTGAAGAAAGGTCAATTGGAAAGATAAAGGAAATGAGGAAATGAATGAAAGGGAAACTTGAAGAAAGGTCAATTGGAAAGATAAAGGAAAAGAGGAAATTAATGAAAGGGAAACTTGAAGAAAGGTCAATTGGAAAGATAAAGGAAAAGAGGAAATGAATGAAAGGGAAACTTGAAGAAAGGTCAATTGGAAAGATAAAGGAAAAGAGGAAATTAATGAAAGGGAAACTTGTAGAAAAGTTATATGGAATGATAAAGGAAAAGAGGAAATGAATGAAAAGGATACTTGAAGAAACCTCAAATGGAATGATAAAGGAAAAGAGGAAATGAATGAAAGGGAAACTTGAAGAAAGGTCAATTAGAAAGATAAAGGAAAAGAGGAAATGAATGAAAGGGAAACTTGAAGAAAGGTCAATTGGAAAGATAAAGGAAAAGAGGAAATGAATGAAAGGGAAACTTGAAGAAACCTCAAATGGAATGATAAAGGAAAAGAGGAAATGAATGAAAAGGAAACTTGAAGAAACCTCAAATGGAATGATGAAGGAAAAGAGGAAATGAATGAAAGGGAAACTTGAAGAAAGGTCAATTGGAAAGATAAAGGAAAAGAGGAAATGAATAAAAGGGAAACTTGAAGAAATGTCAAATGAAAAGATAAAAGAAAAGAGGAAATGAATGAAAGGGAAACTTGAAGAAAGGTCAATTGGAAAGATAAAGGAAAAGAGGAAATGAATGAAAGGGAAACTTGAAGAAAAGTCAAATGGAATGATAAAGGAAAAGAGGAAATGAATGCTAGGGAAACTTGAAGAAAAGTCAAATGGAAAGATAAAGGAAAAGAGGAAATGAATGAAAGGGAAACTTGAAGAAAAATCAAATGGAATGATAAAGGAAAAGAGGAAATGAATGCAAGGGAAACTTGAAGAAAAGTCAAATGGAAAGATAAAGGAAAAGAGGAAATGAATGAAAGGGAAACTTGAAGAAAGGTTAATTGGAAAGATAAAGGGAAAGAGGAAATGAATGAAAGGGAAACTTGAAGAAAAATCAAATGGAATGATAAAGGAAAAGAGGAAATGAATGAAAGGGAAACTTGAAGAAAGGTTAATTGGAAAGATAAAGGGAAAGAGGAAATGAATGAATGAAAGGGAAACATGAAGAAAAATCAAATGGAATGATAAAGGAAAAGAGGAAATGAATGAAAGGGAAACTTGAAGAAAAGTCAAATGGAAAGATAAAGGAAAAGAGGAAATGAATGAAAGGGAAACTTGAAGAAAGGTTAATTGGAAAGATAAAGGGAAAGAGGAAATGAATGAAAGGGAAACTTGAAGAAAAGTCAAATGGAATGATAAAGGAAAAGAGGAAATGAATGAAAGGGAAACTTGAAGAAAAGTCAAATGGAAAGATAAAGGAAAAGAGGAAATGAATGAAAGGGAAACTTGAAGAAAAATCAAATGGAATGATAAAGGAAAAGAGGAAATGAATGCAAGGGAAACTTGAAGAAAAGTCAAATGGAAAGATAAAGGAAAAGAGGAAATGAATGAAAGGGAAACTTGAAGAAAGGTTAATTGGAAAGATAAAGGAAAAGAGGAAATGAATGAAAGGGAAACTTGAAGAAAAGTCAAATGGAAAGATAAAGGAAAAGAGGAAATGAATGAAAGGGAAACTTGAAGAAAGGTTAATTGGAAAGATAAAGGAAAAGAGGAAATGAATGAAAGGGAAACTTGAAGAAAAGTCAAATGGAAAGATAAAGGAAAAGAGGAAATGAATGAAAGGGAAACTTGAAGAAAGGTTAATTGGAAAGATAAAGGAAAAGAGGAAATGAATGAAAGGGAAACTTGAAGAAAAGTCAAATGGAAAGATAAAGGAAAAGAGGAAATGAATGAAAGGGAAACTTGAAGAAAGGTTAATTAGAAAGATAAAGGAAAAGAGGAAATGAATGAAAGGGAAACTTGAAGAAAGGTTAATTGGAAAGATAAAGGAAAAGAGGAAATGAATGAAAGGGAAACTTGAAGAAAAGTCAAATGGAAAGATAAAGGAAAAGAGGAAATGAATGAAAGGGAAACTTGAAGAAAGGTTAATTGGAAAGATAAAGGAAAAGAGGAAATGAATGAAAGGGAAACTTGAAGAAAAGTCAAATGGAAAGATAAAGGAAAAGAGGAAATGAATGAAAGGGAAACTTGAAGAAAGGTTAATTGGAAAGATAAAGGGAAAGAGGAAATGAATGAAAGGGAAACATGAAAAAAAGTCAAATGGAAAGATAAAGGAAAAGAGGAAATGAATGAAAGGGAAACTTGAAGAAAAATCAAATGGAATGATAAAGGAAAAGAGGAAATGAATGAAAGGGAAAGGTGAAGAAAAGTCAAATGGAAAGATAAAGGAAAAGAGGAAATGAATGAAAGGGAAACTTGAAGAAACCTCAAATGGAATGATAAAGGAAAAGAGGAAATGAATGCAAGGGAAACTTGAAGAAACCTCAAATGGAAAGATAAAGGAAAAGAGGAAATGAATGCAAGGGAAACTTGAAGAAAGGTCAATTGGAAAGATAAAGGAAAAGGGGAAATGAATGCAAGGGAAACTTGAAGAAACCTCAAATGGAAAGATAAAGGAAAAGAGGAAATGAATGCAAGGGAATCTTGAAGAAACCTCAAATGGAATGATACAGGAAAAGAGGAAATGAATGCAAGGGAATCTTGAAGAAAGGTCAATTGCAAAGATAATGGAAAAGAGGAAATGAATGACTTAAAGAAGGTTGACATGGTAACACCCGACGACATAGCTTGTCACATTTTCACTTTGGGAAAGTTGGCTAATTTTCAAGGGCTTTATTTAAGGGGGAATTCTCTTTCCCTGTATAGAAAAGCTTCGGGTTTCTCTTGATGCTTCCTTTTTCCTTGTTTTCGCAAATCGTCTCTAGCTTTGTGTATATATATATATATATATATATATATATGTATGTATGTATATATATATGTATGTATGTATGTATATATATATATATGTATGTATATATATGCATATATATGTATGTATGTATGTATGTTGTATTTTCCCAATATTGTAGTATAAATATTTATAGATGACTGCATAATCTTCAACTTGTCACACTTATCCTAACAAATATCTACATAATACATATATACAGTATACATATACACTCTCACGATCTCACACACATACACATGTATATATATACATATATACATATATGTATATGTATATATATAAATATATATATATTATATTATATATACACACATATATATATAGATATGTATATATATATATATGTATATACATACATACATACATACATATATCTATATCTCTTTCTCTTACTTGATTAAAAAAAATCTCTAGATCCTGATCAGACAATAATGAACTAGATATGTGTGTTGGGTTGGTGTTGTTGGCAAGAAGAACAAGGTGTAGACCCGTCCAGCAAGCCGTTACAACAGTTCCCAGCTGAATACAGAGCACAGAGCGTGTGACACGAGCCCACTATTATGCCAGGAGTGCGAGGGAGGAATGGGCAGGGGGGGGGGGGGAGTTTATTTGGCCATTTCGGGCCGCTTAGCAAGACTTCCCCTGAAAAGAAAACCTTGCTCCCTCTGGGTGTATTATGTGTATTATTCTCCATAAGGTGAGGAGATAGTGATAATGGATAACCTTTATATTAAGGGGTTTTCATTATAATGGTTTCTTGATTTTGCTGTTCTTTTCTATGAGTGGTGATACCTTAATGTGGTGAAAGGGTTATGTGTATCGCCTTGATCAGAAAAGCTTTATATATACTAGGTTGGTTTGCTGTGAGTATTCAGACGAAAATATCCAACCATTCCCAATCCGCACCGGAAAGCGTGGTGATAAGAAATGGCCAAACCCAAGGCATAGATTCACATGTCAGATGCCTTTTTCCCTAGTGCAGTGAACTAGATACGGCTGTATTTGTTTTTGTTGTTGTTGTTGTTGTTGGTGTTGTTGTTGTTGGTGTGCATATATACATACATATATATATATATATATATATATATATATATATATATATGTATATATATATAGATCTTTTCTGAGTGGGGGTAGGTTTGCTGTAAGCGATCAGGTCAAATTCTCCCACCATCACCAATCCTCAACTGGCCATTATGGTGATGAATCGGGCCAAACCCAGACACGAATTGACATGTCTGAGGCCTTTGTCCTGCAGTGAACCAGGAACGACTATATTTGTTGTTGTTGTTGCTTTTATTTTTTTTAGTAAATATGTAGTTAGGCGAAAATATACTAGAATTTCTTAATATGTTTTCTAAATGATTTACCAACTGAAGGACTATTACCAACATTATTCTGTAGTGAATACGAAGCCTTTGAATTTTTTTTTTTTACTATTCCAACGTATTGATTTAAACTCCATAAAGCCTTCATGACTTATAATCCCGCTGACTTTTGACCTTTATCTACATGATAATTGTAATTTATGACTCTCAGACTTTGATTATCGTCCAGGGCTTTGAGGGATCTGAAGGATATAGATAATGATAAGATTATTATTATTATTATTATTATTATTATTATTATTTCCTTGGAAGATATTAAAGGTGTTTATACGTTTGGCATGTTTCAGAGGTCCATATCCTTTTTGATAATAATAATAATAGTAATTATAATAATGATGATGATGATGATGATCAATATTATTCAAACAGCAGTTATGAATACATTGTTAGACAACAGATAACATAATGAAAACAAACAAGCATAATAGAAATAAGAATAATAATAATAATGATAAGAAAAGGAAATCTTGCAAGCTGCAATATGCAAGGAAGAAGGTGGTAGCCCCAGATCTCTGTTCTTGCAAAGTCATTTCCCTGCCGCTGTTAATCTAATCCTTTGTCACCTTTCCGCCGAATTTATGGGCGTCCTTCTGAAGAGATCTAAGTTTTCTTGTA
>NC_090760.1:67900040-67905040 GCF_036898095.1 Palaemon carinicauda | reverse complement strand
GCATTTATCTGACGTCTTTACACCTGCTAAGTTGGAAGTTACTTATCACAGACCATGAGATTTATTTAGCGAAAAATTATGATAATAATAATGGTGCTAATGATAAACATTGATATTGCTAATCATAATAAATGTACAAAATGTTATTGATATAAATACTATAATTAATGTGTTTGTGAATAAATGTATTGATGCTATTATGATATTACCACCATTATCATCACAGTGATAGTAGTAATACATATCATTATTGACATTATTATTATTATTACTCTTACATTGCTAGAAATACATATCATTATTGATAACATCATTATTATTACTCTTACACACTGCTAGTAGTAATTGTGATCATTACTAATAACATTCTCATTATTACTCTTACTACATATCAGTTATAAAACTGTTTGTGACAAATATCTAATTTTAAAATCCAAAGGAAACAGGAACGTGAAAAATCAGTTACCAAGCTCTTTCATGTATTACTTGTTTGTGGCTTTCATTTCAGTTTTGTTAGGTAGGTTTCTTTTTTGTATGATTTTATTTTCTAATTTACCTTGTACCCTGAAGAAGTGTATGTAATACACGAAAGTGCTTGGTACCCTGGTCTTTAACTTTCGTGTTAAAAGGTTTATAGGTTTAAAAGGGCCGTCCATGAATGGCAGAGGCTAGGGACAGTGACACTGCCCTATTAAGCAGGACAATGCCCTAGAGCAGGGGTTCTCAACCTTTTCTTCGTAGAGTACACCTTGATTTATAAGACCATTTATCCGAACCCCCCAGTAATCTGACATCGAACAAAATGGTAATCCAGTGACTTAACGCAATCGACAATGGTACAGCAAAGAATATATATATATATATATATATATAATATAAATATATATATATATATATATATATATATAAATGATCTTATTGAGATGAAACATTGCCATTCCAATTATTTTAGAATGATACTACACAGACTGGTGTGAAACAATATTTCCATTATCAAGCAATGCTGAACGTCAGTGAGAAGGGACTGACTATTTGTTACTAAATAAGTTTCTCAATTCAAGGGAGCAGTGTTAGACGGGCAGACGTCCATCATGCTAAACACTGAGCCGTGATGGATGTTTAGTTTTCATGTTCAACAGCATTGAAGATCCTTGGTGGGCACAGATAAGCACTATGGAACATCAACAAAGAGGTCAGGACTATGTCAAATACGACAGGGTAAATCTCACAATTTTAAACCCAGTACTTAGTCAGGGAAAGCGTTTTCAAATGCATTTTTCGGCAAAAGAGTCTTTCATCAACTCTAAGAATTCTTCTTGCAAGTTATCTGGGAGAAGGTGCAGATCCACAATGAATGGGTTTCTAAATTATTTTTGATCCCAGTCTCTCTCTCTCTCTCTCTCTCTCTCTCTCTCTCTCTCTCTCTCTCTCTCACATATTTCAACTATCTAAAATATTTTTTCATCAGGCCATCTAAGTACCACCATAAATTTACTCTTGAACCCCAGGTTGAGATTCCTTGCCCAAGAGGCTGACCATATTTACATATGATCATCGCTCAAAACCCCTCTCCACCCAAGCTAGGACCAAGGAGAGCCTGCAATGGCTGCTGAAGACTAAGTAGATAGACATATAGGTTCCCCTTACCCCCCCCCCCCTTCCTAGCTCACAAGGATTGGGAGGTTGCAGCTAAAAAAGGAACTTACGAGTTTGAGCGGGACTAGATACCCAGTCTGGCAATCACCAGGCAAGGATGTTACCACCAGGCTACCACAATTCCTGTCGATTTTACACTTTATTATTACTCTTACATTGCAAATCATCATTACTATTAAGATTTTAATCATAGTCACATTTTGAATATTGTTATACAAATCTCAGGCGTTTACAAACTCTCTCTTTCCTTAGCACAATACGGTCTTTCAGGCGTTTAACAAACTTTCTCTCTCTCTCTCTCTCTCTCTCTCTCTTCTCTTCCTCTCTCTCTCTCTCCCTCCTTAGCACAAAGACTGTTTCAGGCGTTTACATACTCTCTCCTCTCTCTCTCTCTCTCTCTCTCTGTCTCTCTCTCTCGCTCCTTTGCACAAGACAGTCTTTCAGGCGTTTACAAACTCTCTCTCTCTCTCTCTCTCTCTCATCTCTCTCCTTAGCACAAGACTGTTTCAGGGCGTTTTACATACTCTCTCTCTCTCTCCTCTCTCTCTCTCTCTGTCTCTCTCTCTCTGTCTCTCTCTCTCTCGCTCCTTTGCACAAGACAGTCTTTCAGGCGTTTACAAACTCTCTCTCTCTCTCTCTCTCTCTCTCTCTCTCTTCCTTAGCACAAGACTGTTTTCAGGCGTTTACATACTCTCTCTCTCTCTCTCTCTCTCTCTCTCTCTCTGTCTCTCTCTTCTCTGTCTCTCTCTCTCGCTCCTTTGCACAAGACAGTCTTTCAGGCGTTTACAAACTCTCTCTCTCTCTCTCTCTCTCTCTCTCCTTAGCACAAGACTGTTTCAGGCGTTTACATACTCTCTCTCTCTCTCTCTCTCTCTCTGTCTCTCTCTCTCTGTCTCTCTCTCTCGCTCCTTTGCACAAGACAGTCTTTCAGGCGTTTACAAACTCTCTCTCTCTCTCTCTCTCTCTCTCTCTCCTCCTTAGCACAAGACTGTTTCAGGCGTTTACATACTCTCTCTCTCTCTCTCTCTCTCTCTCTCATCTCTCTGTCTCTGTCCTCTCTCTGTCTCTCTCTCTCGCTCCTTTGCACAAGACAGTCTTTCAGGCGTTTACAAACTCTCTCTCTCTCTCTCTCTCTCTCTCTCTCTCTGTGTCCTTAGCACAAGACAGTCTTACTGAAGACCAGCTGAGATCCAGGCAGCGTGGACAAATGAGGGGAAAACATCCCTCTTGACCTCGGGGTCATTTGGAGGGAATTTGGTTATCAGCCATCCTCTCACAGGCAAATACCTTATTTTACGATTACATCTCTCTCTCTCTCTCTCTCTCTCTCTCTCTCTCCTCTCTCTCTCTCTCTTGGTATTCCCAAGAGACTGGCAGTGATGATCAGATAAAGGGTTTCCAAACTTTATAGATCAGACAGAACAAATAGGAATCAAGGGGGAACCGCAATATATGGAAGAGACATAAATCAAGGAAAAAGTATGTGAAAAATACAGCAACACAGAATGTGAATTGATTGCGGTAGAATTTGAATTTGAAAAACTAGTGAATATTGTAGTTTACAGACCCCCAAATACTAAGGAGTTTGACATGATAATAGAAAAAAATAGATGATATATGTAGAAACCATAAAGATTGGAATATCCTCTTATCCGGAGATTTTAACTTTCCTTTCGTGGATTGGAAAGAACGGATAGAAGAAAGTGGTTGTATATATGCATATAAAAAAGAGAATAATAGTAGCGCAGAAGATAAGAGGCAATTTTAAAAAGCTTCAAAATATGCTATTAGAACATAATATGCAACAAATAAACCACATTCCAACAAGAAAGGAAAATGTCCTAGATCTAGTATTTGTGAATGAGGTGAATTATGTTAAAAAATAATAATGTATAACACGGGAATTTCAGACCACAATGTCATAGAATTAATAGTCTATTCCAAAGCAAGTGATCGCAGAATTAATCAAAGCACAAAACGTTGGGAAGGATATGGAAAATATAATTTTTACAGTAAGAATATAAAATGGTCAGTAATAAATGAAGAACTGAACAAAGAATGGAAAAATGTATTTGTAAGTGATAATATACAGGTAATACGGACATACTGTACAAAATATGGAGAAAATAGTTGAAAATATGTACCGAAAAAAAAATAATAAACAAAAAACATGCATACCCAAGAGACAGAAGGATCTCATTTTAGAAAATTAGAAAATGGAAGAAAAGAAAAAAATGTGTGGAAAATGATGGAAATAAAATGTAAGATAGAAAATGCAGAACAAAAGATTATACAATCGAAAGAAAATGAAAAAAGGGACTTAGAAGAAAGGACTCTTCAAAATATAAAAAAAAACCCCAAAGTACTTTACTCCTATGCAAAAAATATGAATAAAGGGAGATTAGAAATAGGCCCTCTAAGAATTGAAGGAAGGTTAACAAATGAAAAAAAAGGAAATATGCAACATATTAGCAGAAAAATATAAGAGTGAGTTCACGCCAAGAATTGCGAATGAGAATAATGAAAACAGAAATGAGAGAAGAAAATGTTGAATATCTAATGGATATAGATATTAATGAAGCAGATATTGTGCAGGCTATAAGCGAAATTAAAAATGGATCGGCAGCCGGACCAGATGGAGTCCCAGCGATTTTGTTAAAAAAAAACTGCACACACTATCGCGAAGCCACTTGCAATACTGCTAAGACAAAGTGTAGATATGAGTGAGATATATGTTAAGCATAAATTAGCTTATATAACCCCTATTTTCAAAAGTGGATCAAGACTAGAGGCAAGCAATTATAGACCTGTTAGTCTAATATCACATATGAAAGTGTATGAGAGGGTAATAAAAAAGAAAATAATGAACCATTTGGTTAAAAATAATTTGTTTAATATAGGTCAACACGGTTTTGTGCCCGGAAAAAGTACACAAACCCAACTAATAGCACACTATGAAAACATATACAAAAATATGATAAATGAAAAGACACAGATGTGATCTATCTAGATTTTGCAAAAGCCTTTGACAAGGTAGACCATAATATATTAGAGAAAAAAATGAGAAAGCACATATTGTGGGAAAGATAGGAAAATGGGTAAAAGAATTCCTGCAAAATAGAAAACAGATAGTGGTTGCAAATGATGAGAAATCAGATGAAGCCCAGGTATATCTGGCGTGCCACAAGGTACGGTATTAGCTGCACTGCTGTTTGTTATTATGATCTCAGACATAGACTGTGATGTTAAGAACTCTGTAGTGAGAAGTATCGCAGATGACACAAGAATAAGTAGAGAAATTACTTGTGATGAAGATAGGAACTCACTGCAAAGAGAGCTAAACA
>NC_090760.1:67890040-67897540 GCF_036898095.1 Palaemon carinicauda | reverse complement strand
GGTAAAATAGCCTCTATATCAAACCACTTGGATTATGGGCAGACAGTATTTCGCAATAAAGATATTGACTCTTATAGTTCTTTCCCCCCTTGGGAAAAACCCTTCTAGAATTTATCGCCATCTTTGAAATGGCTGTTTGAGATTGGAGGACATGCTGGATACGTCACGCACGCTTTATGTGCTACCTCTGCTGTGTATGCTAGATGTGCTATACTTGCTATATCGATTTAATGGCCTATCTTTTACACATTTTCCTCTTTCCTAATACACATGAAAACACTAAGATAGCTTAACCATTCTTTACTCTAGGGGTTAACTACTGCAATGTAATTGTTCAGTGGCTACTTTCCTCTTTGTAAGGGTAGAAGACTCTTTAGCTATAGTGAGCCAGCTCTTCTAGAAGGACACTCCAAAATCAAACCTTTGTTCTATAGTCTGGGTAGTGCCATAGACTCTGTACCAAGGCCATCTGGTTTTGGGGGTTAGAATTCTTTGGTTTGAGGGTACACTGAGGTACACTATTCTGTCTCTCTCCTTATTTCCTTTCCTCACTGGGCTAATTTTAATGTTCTTGGATTAATGTTTATCAGTTGAGAGGCTGAAAGGCAGATATTGAGAAATGTTATTGAGAGAGAGAGAGAGAGAGAGAGAGAGAGAGAGAGAGAGAGAGAGAGAGAGAGAAAGGATTCCCACTTGTGAATCACGTTTGTGGTGACCTATATGGTGATGTCCCTGAATGGTGATCACCAGACTGGGGTTCGAGTCCCGCTTAAACTTGTTAGTTCCTTTGGTCAGTGCATCTTCAACATCCTTGTAAGCTAAGGATGAGGTCTTTGGAAGAGCCTATAGTCCTATCTGCTGAGTTATCAGCTGCCGTTGCCTAGCCCTCCTTGGTCCTAGCTTGGGTGAAGAGGGCTTGGGCGCAGATCATATGTATATATGGTCAGTCTCAAGGGCATTGTCCTGCTTGATAGGGTAATATCACTGTCCTTGCTTCTGCCATTCATGAAGCGGCCTTCAAACCTTTTAAAACCAGGTCAGTAGGTAAATCTATAGGTCTTTAAACTCCCTCTCTCTGTCTAGCTCACAAGGATGGTAAGACTAGGTTTACTAATGAAAACTATCGAGCCCACGAGCGTGATTCAACTTTTTTTCACTAAGATACATTTTTCTGTTCAGTTTGTAATATGAAATTTAATTCTTATCGTACTTTTTCCTTTCTACTGGTCGCCTTTATATTTAGAGGTATGGAAATTAAGATTTACGATTAAAAGCTGAGAAACCTTAACAAATTATTATTATTATTATTATTATTATTATTATTATACTATTATTATTATTTGCTAAGTTACAACCCTAGTTTGAAAAGAGAATGCCATAAGCCCGAGGGCTCCAACAAGGAAAATAGTCCAGGGAGGAAAGGAAATAAGGAAACTACAAGAAACGTAATTAATAATTAAAATAAAATATTTTCAGAACAGTAACAGCAATTGCAATAGATCTTTCATATATAAACTATCTATAAAAACTTAAAAGAAAACAAGAGGAAAAAAAACAAGTGGAAGAGAAATTCGATAGAACAAGAGAAAAGATATTAGATAGAACAAGGGGAAGAGAAATTAGGTAGAACAGTGTGCCATAGTGTTCCCTCAAACAGGAGTAAACAGAGGCACAATAATTATTATTCACTAGTTGAAGGTTAGAAGCAGCAAACCATTATACGGATGAAGACATGGTAGAACTGCTGAAAAAAAAAAAAAAAAAATTACCAATAACACCAACCGACTTCATTTAATATTTTGTTTCAATATCACAATTCCAATTCCTCGAAGAAATACAGACTGAACTATCCAAAAGGCAGCTTTTCATAGATCCCATTTACAAGGGAATCACTAAGAAAATCTGCTGAGTTAGGCAAAAACCCCAAAATGGATATAGCCCATATCAACTCACTGTATAGTCTCCAAGGATAAAAAATATAGCAAAATAGCATTGACTCTGAGTGGCAAGCGTCAATTCGGACTTTGTATGGAAAGTATGATTTATTTATTTATTTTTTTTTTACACGGGTGAAAAAATATTTCTTTTTTCTCAGAAGAATATCTTCTTGAAGAATGTTTTTTATTTTCATGTCTCCTATCTGACTTGGTTGGATTTTCTTTGTGTAGCTCCTGTGTATATAGATGTGGTAGTAATAATGATAATAATAATGATAATAATAATAATGGTTTATTATTATTATTATCAGTAGTAGTAGTAGTAGTAGTTGTAGTAGTATTAGTAGGTAGTAGGTTGGCCAGGGGCACCAGCAATCCCTTGAGATACTACCACTAGAGAGTTATGAGGTCTTTTGACTGACCAGATAGTACCTACATTGGATCTTCTCTCTGGTTACTGTTCATTTTCCCCTTTGCCCCCTCCACCACACACACACACACACACACACACACCACACACACACACACCGAATAGTCTGGCTTATTTAGATATTCTCCTCTGTCCCTCATACACCTGACAACACTGAGATTATCAAATAGTTCTTCTCTCAAGGGTTTCAGTGGCTACTTTCCTCTTGGTAAGGGTAGAAGGGACTCTTTAGCTATGGTAAGGAGCTCTTCTAGGAGAAGGACACTCCAAAATCAAACTATTGTTCTCTAGTCTTGGATAGTGCCATAGCCTCGTTACTATGGTCTTCCACTGTCTTGGGTTTTAGAGTTCTCTTGCTTGAGAGTACACTTGGGCACACTTCTATTTTACTTCTCTTCCTCTTGTTGTGTTAAAGTTTTTATAGTTTATATAGGAGATATTCCTTTTAATGTTGTTACTGCTATTAAAATATTTTATCTTTCCTTGTTTCCTTTCCTCACTGGGCTATTTTCCCTGTGGGAGCCCCCTGGGCTTATAGCATGCTGCTTTTCCAACAAAGAGTTGTAGCTTAGCAAGTAGTAATAATAATGATAATAGTAGTAGAAGTAGTAGTACTAGTATATTCTTACTACTACCACTAATGCTACTACTACTGTTACTATTAATATTACTGAAATAATACGAATATTGCTTATTATTATTATTATTATTATTATTATTATTATTATTAGTAGTAGTAGTAGTAGTAGTATTATCTTACTGCTATTACTACTACAATTACTGGTGAAGTTGCTGATGATCTTGATCATAATAATGAGTATGATACTGATCAGACTCCTTATGCCTGACATTATTTATCAATATCATAACCAACAATCAGAATTTATAATAAATGTTCATTAAACATTCAACTCTTACTAATGAAATATACTACCGGGGATTATCATTTTTAAATATATAGTTCGATATTTTTTGGTAATAATTATACGCTTTATATCGTCAAATAAATTTCTTTCTCATTATTATTATTATTATTATTATTATTATTATTATTATTATTATTATTACTTACTTACTTACTTATTAAGGTACAACCATAGTTGGAAAAGCAGGATTCTATAAGCCCAAGGTCTCCAACAGGGAAAACAGCCCAGTGAGGAAAGAAAATAAGGAAATTACAAGAAAAGCAAATAATAATTAAAATAAAATATTCTAAGAACAACTACATGAAAATAAATCTTTCCTATATAAACTATAAAAACTTTAAAAAATAAAAATAAAAATAAGATAGAATAGCGTGCCCAAATGTGCCCTCAAGCATGAAAACTATACTCCAAGACAGTGGATTGAACCCTAGTGTCTTCAAGTGAAAGACAAGGTCGCTTGAAGAGACTAGGGGCTCGATCCCAGTAAGAGATAGAAATTTATTGCTGTTTGAGCACGATATTTTGTAGATTTTCATCCAAATCACCATATTTATAATTGTTGTTATAATTATTCCATCTTTCACCGGCTGTTTGGCAACGTTGATCTTATATTAAGTGTTTTTTTTTTTTTTTTTTTTTTTTTTCCTAATGCAGATTTCATAATCGGCGAAATTTGAAAATAATGAGAATTTAGAACATTGATAAAGGGTTTTGTGTTGTGGCGAAGGGTCTTCTTGAAAGATCAAAAGCGCCACCCTGTTTAACTGTAACAGCCTATTTGCAGTTTTATCAAGCCTACTGTATGGTAAAAAATGTTCACGTATACAATATTTCTGTTACTACTTTCATTGATGGTATATTTATTCTGTTATATGTGTCACTTTCCATCTCGGGATAGAACACAAGAAGTGTAAATAGAATTTATATTTGTAGGCTGTTATATATGAATCCAGAGGAAGGGAATATATGGACAATTCTTTTACCACCTTTCCTATATAATAAAGAGTATGTGCTTGGCTGTAATATATATATATATATATATATATATGTTTGTGTGTATATATATATATACATATATATATGTATATATACACACATATATATATATATATATATATATCTATACACATGTATATATATAAATAAATAAATAAATAAATATGTATACATATATATACATATATATATATATATATGACACACATATATATATACATATATATAAATGGATATATATACATATACGCATATATGTGTGTGTGTGTATATATATATATATATATATATATATTTCTTTCCGGTAATGGTCAGCGTCATTGCCAGACGTATAACTATTGGGTGGTTTTTTCCTGTCCCTTGGGTTGGGGGGAGAGTGTGTAGTCATACCCTGGTGAAAAGGGGGTATCCCGAGAGGAATGGGGGAGGTGATGGGAAGGGTTGAATCTGTGTGTTTATGCATATCTATCCAAATATTTAGTCGACATTTTTGACCGGTCGCGTACGCTACTTGAATGTGTTTGCAAAGATGATGATGTCTTAACTTAAACGTGGGTTGTATTGTACGTAGAATTAGCAAATCTGTCCATATATTTAGCTTCAAATTCTAATCACCCACTGTACTTATACTGTATATCCCTTCGCTTGCAGTATGCAGTTCATATATTTTTGTCATGCAACAATTTTTCCCTTTACATCTGAGAGAGAGAGAGAGAGAGAGAGAGAGAGAGAGAGAGAGAGGATATTAAAGTGTATCTCATATGTCCCGACGCTCTGTCAATCAACTGCAAAACACGGCGGGTAAAAATACTCTCTCTCTCTCTCTCTCTCTCTCTCTCTCTCTCTCTCTCCTCTCTCCAGGCAATGATTGATTGAATTTTGCGATGGATATATTGCACTGGCTGCTCGTTTTTGATACGTCTGATTGTATAATGCAAGATTAAATGTTCCTCAGAAGTGTAAGAAAGAAAAAACTAAATCTCTCTTGAGAATGTGTTGCTTTCATTCTTTTATTATTAATCCTTTAAGAGTTTCGTTTATAATTTTTCTATTACTATCCAATTCTCTCGTGTTTTTGTTATCATACATTCTTATTTTATTTTTTAATATTTTTCCTTATTCCTCCTTTCATGTTATTTCACTTGTTTTTAAATTTTATCTTAGATTAACTTTATTTTGTCTTTTTGCGATTTGTTTTTACCTAATGCTGCAATTTTATTTTCGTTTGCTTTTCTTTTAGTTCCATTATTTTCAATTATGTTTTTTCATATCTTAGTTTTTGTAACCTGGTCGATCATACAGTCTCATCTCTGTTTAGTATTCTTTATATATCTGTGATTTTCTTTCTATTTTTTTTTATTTTCACTGATTCATCTATTCCTCATCACCATTTTTTATTCTTTAATTTGTCATTACCTCCGCCAACGAAGTTGGAAGGAGGTTATGTTTTACCCCCATTTGTGTGATTGTTTGTGTGTGTTTGTTTGTTTGTTTCTGAACAGCTTCCTGGCCATAATTTTAATCGTAGAGTTATGAAACTTGCAGGAATTATTTATGTAAAAAGCAGGGAAATAATTAAATTTTTCAAGGTCAAAGGTCAAGGTTACGGTCAAGCAAAATGTCCAATTTAAATAATCATCCATAAGTTTGGGCATCGTTGTCCCAAAGACTTCAAACTAGGTTCATTTTTGATGTATGAAAATCCACGCCAATTAATACATGTTAAGGTCGAAGGTCAAGGTCAAGGGCGAGAAATAAGCTGCCGCGACGGAGGTCTGCGCTCTTCAGAGTGCTCCTTTAGTTGTCTTGTGTTTCGTTCAGATATACCATTCAATTTCTTTTTCTTATCTTTTCCTCTTTTATGATCGTACTTTATTTGTTTTAATAAATTTGGTTTATATCACTTAAGCATCTATCCTTTTGTTTTGAAAATTTATTAGTTTACATTTTATAATGTCAATACTCCTTTGTTTTTCATTTCAAAATATTATTTTTTATTATTTATTCTTTTTCTTTTAAAAATTCATTACTTTACATTTCATAATGTCAATTCTCCTTTATTTTTCATTCAATATATTCTCTCACCATTTTCCATATGATTATGTTTCATCCGTTATTCTTTTTTTGTTCTTTGTTTTCATCTATTTTTTATTTATTCGTTTACCAATCTAGATGGCTCATCCTACAGCAGGCTTTAAACATTCAGTAATTAATATAATAATATACAAATTTTCATTTGATTCTAAAATTAATCTGACATAGCAAGTCACTGCAATTGACGAATATTTCACAAATATTTATCTATCTATCTCTCTATCTATCTATCAATCTATATAACTAGAAGTGGAACAGTAATTAGCAGTCTATGGTGAATATTTCCACAAACATCTATCTATCTATCTACAGGTAGTAGGTTGGCCAGGGCACCAGCCACCCGTTGAGATACTACCACTGGAGAGTTATGAGGTCTTTTGTCTGGCCAGGCAGTACTACATTGGATCTGGTTACGGTTCATTTTCCATTTGCCTACACACACACACACACCGAATAGTCTGGCCTATTCTTTACATATTCTCTATCCTCACACACCTGACAACACTGAGATTACCAAACAATTGCTCTTTACTCAAGAGGTTAACTACTGCACTGTAATTTTTCAGTGTCCACTTTCCTCTTGGTAAGGGTCAGCGGCTCATCTTGGAGAAGGACACTCTAAAATCAAACCACTGTTCTCTAGCCTTGGGTAGTGCCATAACCTCTGTACCATGGTTTTCCACCGTCTTGGGTTAGAGTTCTCTTGTTTGAGGGTGCACTTGGGCTCACTTTTCTATTTTATATCACTTCCTCTTGTTTTGTTAAAGTTTCTATAGTTTATATATGAAATGTGTATTTTAATGTTGTTACTCATCTTAATATATTTTCTTTCCTTGTTTCCTTTCCTCACTGGGCTATTTCTCCTGTTGGAGCCCCGTGCTTATAGCATTCTGCTTTTTCCAACTAGGGTTGTAGCTTAGCAAGTAATGATGATGATAATAATGATATCTATCTATCTATTTTTGCTGAAAGCGTGATATGTCATTCTGGGTTCCGAAAGTAAAGGACTATATATATATATATATATATATATATACTCACAATCATCGTCTTCCAGACATTAATAAGTTATGCCATGTTAATACAAGTCTTTTTCCAAGAAATACATAAATACATC
>NC_090760.1:67872540-67887540 GCF_036898095.1 Palaemon carinicauda | reverse complement strand
AGCAGCAGCAGCATTACTTTTTAGGCTATAACCCTAGTTAGAAAAGCCGGAAGCTATAAGCCTAGGGGCTCGAACACGGAAAAATAGGCCTAGGAGGAAAGAAAATAAATAAACTACAAGGGAAATAATGAACAGTATAAGATGTTTTTAAGACTAGTTAAAACATTAGAATAGATTTTCCATCTATAAATATTAAAAACCTGAAAAAATAAAACAAGAGGAGGAGAAATAAGATGGAAAAATGTGCCCGAGAACTCTAACCCAAGAGAGTGGAAGACCATGATACAGAGGCTATGGCACTAGCCAAGACTAGAGAAAAGTGGTTTGATTTTTGAGTGTCCTTTTCCTAGAAGAGCTGTTGACCATAGTAAAGAGTCTCTTCATACCCTTATCAAAAGGAAAGTAGCCACTGAACTATTATACTGCAGTAGTCATCCTCTTGAGTAAAGAAGAATGTTTGGTAATTCAAATGTTGTAATGTGTATGAGGACAGACGAGAATCTGTAAAAAATAGGCCAGACTATTCGGTATATGTCTAGGCAAAGATAAAGTGAGCCGTAACCAGAGAGTTGGATCCAATGTGGTACCGTCTGGCTAGTCAAGAGACCCAATAACTCTAGCGGTAGTATCGTTGTTGGGAGACAAGAGACCATTTGACCAACTGCTGTTGGGTGACAAAATGAATAAAACAGTAAATGACTGCTTGGTGATTGTAACCCTTCAACCACTCAGCACCGAGTGGGTGGGAAAAAAAACCCAAGACGTTATAGGAGAGGAGAGATAATCACCCCAGCCCCCTTTCTTATCCATTATTAGGCTAGCTCTAAATAAAGAATTTCAGAGCAGCAGTCATTTTTTCTGGCTCGTTGCTGTATTGGCTGGAGAGATCCTTGGGTATTAATCTGGTTTGTTTTGATATGGAAGGAACGCCCTCGTTTAAACTTAATCGACGGTGACTGGATGCTGTTGCTCTTTGATTCATCTCAAAACAATTCTTCTTCACCAAGGGGTTAACTACTGCACTGCAGTTGTTCAGTGGCTACTTTCCTCTTGGTAAGGGTAGAAGAGAATCTTTAGCTATGGTAAGCAGCTCTTCTAGGAGAAGGACACTCCAAAATCAAACCATTGTTCACTAGACTTAGTTAGTGCCATAGCCTCTGTACCATGGTCTTCCACTGTCTTCGGTCAGAGTTCTCTTTCTTGAGGGTACTTTCAGGCACAGTATTCTATCTAATTTCTTCTCTCTTATTTTGTTAAAATATTTATAGTTTATGTAGGAAATATTTATTCTAATGTTGTTACTGTTTTTAAAATATTTAATTTTTCTTCGTTTCCTTTCCTTACTGGGCTATTTTCCCTGTTGGGGCCCCCTGAGCTTATAGCATCCTGCTTTTCCAACTAGGGTTGTAGCTTAGCAATTATTAATAATAATAATATCAGATGCTAAAAGACGTTAAGCCCAAGAAACGCACCATCGATTAAAAACAAGAGTTGAAAGTCTTAAACCTCTGAAGACATTTTGAAAGTTTAGTTTCGTCTTCTCCTCAACAGATAGCATTACGCTTATTGAGGAATTTGTCCCAATTACTTAAACTCGGAGACAAACACCCGCTCGCTGGGAAAGCTTTGTCTTTGGCGATTGCTGTTGAGAGATGGCCATTATGCATTATGGGCTGATTTCAATAAGAGAGAGAGAGAGAGAGAGAGAGAGAGAGAGAGAGAGAGAGAGAGAGTAGAGAAAACCAATGTTATTAGAATCGCAAGCTCCTTCAAACTTTGCTGAGTCCAGTATCCAATTTTGCTGTTCCGTACATTGTGTAATTGGCCATTACCTGATTGTTTCTTCTTCTTCTTCTTCTTCTTCTTCTTCTTCTTCTTCTTCTTCTTCTTCTTCTTCTTCTTCTTTTAGTTGAAATGATCGAGGTAAGAAAGGTAGGAGTGTGAAGACAAGAGATATGGAACTGTGAAGGATAGGCATGGGGATAGACAAAAGGTAACAAGTAAAGATGAAGGGAAACTCTAGAAGGCGGAAAAGGATTAGGTAAAGAAAGGGGAGTGGGGAGATGGAGGAAATGTGTAGCAGAATCGACGTGAAAAGATGCAAATAAAAAACGTTGTTGTTTTCAGAATGAAAACCTCCAACCAGTGAAGATTAGTCGAATGCTATAATATCGATACTTTTCAAATTTTGAAACGTTTGTTAAAATTTCGGGACTTTCATTAATATTTTGAAACTTTAAAAATTTCGAAACGTTTGATAAAATTTCGGGACTTTTATTAACATTTTGAAACTTTTAAAATCTCGAAACATTTGATAAAATTTCGGGACTTTCATTAATATTTTGAAACTTTAAAAATCTCGAAACGTTTGATAAAATTTCGGGACTTTCATTAATATTTTGAAACTTTAAAAATCTCGAAACGTTTGATAAAATTTCGGGACTTTCATTAATATTTTGAAACTTTAAAATTTTCGAAATGTTTGATAAAATTTCGAGACTTTCATTAACATTTTGAAACTTTAAAATTCTTGAAACGTTTGATAAAAATTTCGAGACTTTCATTAACATTTTGAAACCTTAAAAATCTTGAAACGTTTGATAAAATTTCGAAATGTTTGAAATCTCGAAATATTTGTTAACAATTCGAAACTTAAAATCTTGAAGCATTTGTTGAGATTTCGAAACTTTTAAAATCTTGAAACATTTGTTAAAATTTTATAACTAAAAATCTCGAAAGGTTTATAAAAAATCAAAACCTTTAAAACATTGAAGCGTTTGTTACAATTAAATTTTTTTTTAAGAATTTGAAACTTTTAAAATCTTGAAACGGTTAAAATTTACAAAATCTTAAACTCTTGAAACGTTGGTTAAAATTTCTAAATCTTTCAAAATCTTGAAACGGTTAAAATTTCCAAAATTTTAAAATCTTGAAACGTTGGTTAAAATTTCTAAACTTTTAAAATCTTGAAACGTTGGTTAAAATTTCTAATCTTTCAAAATCTTGAAACGGTTAAAATTTCCAAAATTTTAAAATCTTGAAACGTTGGTTAAAATTTCTAAACTTTTAAAATCTTGAAACGTTGGTTAAAATTTCTAATCTTTCAAAATCTTGAAACGGTTAAAATTTCCAAAATTTTAAAATCTTGAAACGTTGGTTAAAATTTCTAAAACTTTTAAAATCTGAAACGTTGGTTAAAATTTCTAATCTTTCAAATCTTGAAACGGTTAAAATTTCCAAAATTTTAAAATCTTGAAACGTTGGTTAAAATTTCTAAACTTTTAAAATCTTGAAACGTTGGTTAAAATTTCTAATCTTTCAAAATCTTGAAACGGTTAAAATTTCCAAAATTTTAAAATCTTGAAACGTTGGTTAAAATTTCTAAACTTTTAAAATCTTGAAACGTTGGTTAAAATTTCTAATCTTTCAAAATCTTGAAACGGTTAAAATTTCCAAAATTTTAAAAACTTGAAACGTTGGTTAAAATTTCTAAACTTTAAAAATCTTGAAACGTTGGTTAAAATTTCTAATCTTTCAAAATCTTGAAACGGTTAAAAATTTCCAAAATTTTAAAATCTTGAAACGTTGGTTAAAATTGCTAAACTTTTAAAATCTTGAATTGTTGGTTAATATTTCTAATCTCCTAAAATTTTGAAACGGTTAAAATTTCTAATGTTTTGAAATATTGAAACTGTTAAAATTTCTAATCTTTCAAAATCTTGAAACGGTTAAAATTTCCAAAATTTTAAAATCTTGAAACGTTGGTTAAAATTTCTAAACTTTTAAAAATCTTGAAACGTTGGTTAAAATTTCTAATCTTTCAAAACCTTGAAACGGTTAAAATTTCCAAAATTTAAAATCTTGAAACGTTGGTTAAAATTTCTAAACTTTTAAAATCTTGAAACGTTGGTTAAAATTTCTAATCTTTCAAAATCTTGAAACGGTTAAAATTTCCAAAATTTTAAAATCTTGAAACGTTGGTTAAAATTGCTAAACTTTTAAAATCTTGAATTGTTGGTTAATATTTCTAATCTCCTAAAATTTTGAAACTGTTAAAATTTCTTAATCTTTCAAAATCTTGAAACGGTTAAAATTTCTAATCTTTCAAAATCTTGAAACGTTGGTTAAAATTTCTAAACTTTTAATATCATGAAATGTTGGTTAAAATTTCTAAACTTTCAAAATCTTGAAATGTTGGTTAAAATTTCTAATCTTTTAAAATCTTAAAACGATTAAAATTTCTAAACTTTTAAAATCTTGAAACGTTGGTTAAAATTTCTAATCTTTTAAAATCTTGAAACGTTGGTTAAAATTTCTAATCTTTTAAAATCTTGAAACGTTGGTTAGAATTTCTAAACTTTTAAAATATTGAAACGTTTATTAAAATTCTAAACTATTCAAATCTTGAGAAGTTGGTTAAAATTTCCCAATTTTTTAAAATCTTGAAATGCTTGTTAGAATTTTGAAAAGTCGCAACGTTTCAATTCTCGAAACATTTCTTAGGATCTGGGAACGTTATAATTTAGTAATTTCGTTTTCGGGATTTTATACAACTTGTTTCATAGTAATAATGTTAAATATTTTAATTTCCTTAGATTTATTAAAGGCGCCTTTTTATTGATACATGAAACAGTCATGTGAATTCTTAGATATATAGATAGATAGATAGATTGATAGATAGATAGATAGATAGATAGATAGATGTATCAGGATAAAAGAGTATTGTCTATGCGAAGATATAAATGATTAGATGAGAAAATAAGCAAGAAAGTGACGAATGATTGCATAAGAACATACGGTATGCTTAATACAACTCGACATTCCGACTGTTTTCACTTGTTTGTTTTTTTTTCTCATCGAATAAGATTTTTTATTTGTTTATTTTTCGTTTCCAATTTTCTTTAAATATATTCTTAGGATTCTCTCTGGCTGGCTTAGCCCTTTTTCAGGCTCGTTACAGAATTAATGGGAATCTTCTCAACACATCAACATATCTACATATCGACATTAGATTCTTGACTGCATCTGTTTTGGTTAGGTGCTGAACGCCTTTGTTTACACTTGAAGGTTTAAACGCCCTTATGAATGGCAGAGGTAAGGGACAGTGACATTGCCATAGCAAGCACAACGAAGCTCTAGAGACTGACCATATATACATATGATCAGCGCCCAAGCCCGCTCTCCACCCAAGCCAGGACCAAGGAGGGCCAGGCAATGGCTGCTGATGACTAAGTTTTAGCTCACAAGTCACATGGATGGTTAGGTTGCAGCGACCAAAAAAACTAACGAGTTTGAGCGGGTTCGAACCCCAGTCTGACGTTTACCAGTCAGGGACGTTACCGCATCGGCCACCACAACCTAATTCTGGGTTATTATTGTTATTATTACATAATAGATTTATTCACGTCAACAATGCGAAAAAGGGAAAGCTTGATCCGTAGACTTGAACAAATAGTTGATCATCTTCATTGGCGGTGGTTGGAAATCTCTGATTGCTCCTTCTAGTTGTTTTCATTTTGTTATTCTTTTCGATTTCGTCCATTTCAAATTATTGTGTTTAAAATCGGCCACCACAATCACCGGTTGTCGGATGCCACTACTCCTGACGGGTGTATGGACGCACATTTAGAAATGCTAAAACAATAGATGGGAAAGACGATGGCATGGCCACGACCCTACCTACTCTCGTGGGGCCTCTCTCAGGATTAATGGTTGAAGGCGGCCAGATATCTCTATCTGACCGAAGAAGAGGGAAGTTGAGATTGAAAAGAGAGGAAGCGCAATATCCGACGGGATGGAAGATAATATGTCATAGCCATCAAGATGGCGATTTGTGAAGCATCTGGTTTCGAATTGAGTCTCTCTAAGATATACCAGGTTTTTACTTGACGATATTTCTCAAGGCAGCTCCAAGTGGCGTTTGTTTAGAGAGGATGGGTTGTGGGGGGTGGGGTGGGGGGTGACTACAACGATGGAATTCAGGTCTTTGTGATGCATATGTTTATTTATTTCTCCTCCAGCTAGAAATGCTTAAGTGAGATTTTTCTTTAAAATACCTTTGAGAAGACAGTTTATGTGTGTTTCTATATTCGTATTTCATATATGATTTTTTTCTATTTTCTACGAGTTTAAATAAATGAATGGAGAAGTATTGAATTAAAAGATGTTTCTTAGGGTAGTTCCAAGTGGCGTTTGTTTAGAGGGTGGGGGAGGGGGGGGGGATGAGGGGGGGGGGAGGCAACTTTACAACGATGGAATTCAGGTCTTCATGATGTATATATGTTTATGTATTTCTCCTTCAGCTAAGTGAATTTTTTTCTTTAGAATAGCTTTGAGAAAATAGTTAAACTGCTTTTCTTCATTCGTATATCATATGTTTTTTTTTTTTTTTTTAAATATCTACGAGTTTAAGTAGGAGATGATGAATGGAAGAGTATTGAATTAAAAGATTTTTCTCAGGGTAGCTCCAAGTGGCGTTTATTTGGGTGGGGGTGGGGTGGGGGTGGGGGGGGGGGGGTGGTTTCTTCAGAATAGCTTTGAGAAGACAGCTTAGGTACGTTTCTTTATTTGTATTTCTTATATTCTATTTTTTTTTTTATTTCCTATGAGTTTAAGTAGGAGAGGATGAATGGAGAAGTATTGAATTAAAAGCCCAAGATTCAGACGAATGGCCTTTTAAGTCATGATGATGATGAGTTTAAGTATATCCAGACAATCATTGATATTTTTTTTTTTTTATAGTTTTCCATCAACACTCGGCTTTTTTTTCTTAAAATAGATATTCTCAATAAATATCTTTACTCTTCCATTGCATACTATGGCTTTTATCTTTCACTGTTGGTGAGAATTTTCCGTTTTTTTCCCCTCATGTTACTTCTTTTATCTTTTCTTTAAAAACATTACATATTTTCCCTATAGTCTGTTTTTTTTAGCGGTGCATATTTGCACCGACTCGCAGGGGTGCCCTTTTAGCTCGAAAACGTTCCCTAATACTGTAGTGTTGCATAGAAATCACAATTAAACGAATTCATAATTTCACCACAGAGTTACAATGTCTCTTCCTGTAGTTTTATTAATTCTACGTTTTTAGTAGATTCTGGTATTCAAAGAAAGTTTTATGATAAGATGTTTTATCTTAAACTTAGTGTAATTTATCCCAATTTGTGTCAAAGTATGTTAAAAGTTACAAAATTATGCAGTGTGCATCCAAAAACCAGCTCCTGTCGTTGACTTCGGCTAATTGTGTTATTAAATTTCGACCATTCCAATACGTTAAAATATATTTATTCTTTAACATTGCTTATTGCCAAAACATATATCTAATGGAGAAATTTAGGTTAGCAAATAAGTTTCGATTCACATTGCTTGGTAATTTTTTAAAAAACAATGAAGGTGTTCGGACAAAAGTACTTTCTACCAATCCGGTATTAGGAAACTTTTCCGAGCTAAAAGGGCACCACTGCAAGTAAGTGCAAATATGCACCGCTAAAAAATTGATTATAGTTGGTCGTACTTCTCTTCCGTTTGGCCATAATAATAAAATAATGAAAGAAAATGATAAAAAGACATAATAAAAGATAATAAGCTGATATTGGTTGGAATCTTATGTCCTTCACACAAAGCAGTAGATCATATAATGACTATTATATTTTTTTTCTCAGTATGTTTGTCTATCCTTCGTTCGTTTGATGTCACTTCCTCTCTCTCTCTCTCTCTCTCTCTCTCTCTCTCTCTCTCATAAACACACAGGTTTAAACACGAGGAGTGATAAACTGCCTTTCTCTCACACATTCGAGCTACTTGTTTTGAACTCTCTCTCTCTCTCTCTGTCTCTCTCTCTCTCTCTCATAAACACAAAGGTTTAAACACGAGGAGTAATAAACTGCCTTTCTCTCACACATTCGAGCTACTTGTTTTGAACCTCTCTCTCTCTCTCTCTCTCTCTCTCTCTCTCGTTAAAGATATACCATTTCAACTCTTGCAAAGGAACAAGCCCCTTAGATCAGTAATATAAATCTCTCTCTCTCTCTCTCTCTCTCTCTCTCTCTCTTACGCACACATAAACACACAGGTTAAAACACGAGGAGTTGTAAACTGGCTTCCTCACACACATTCGAGCTACTAGTTTTTAACTCTCTCTCTCTCTCTCTCTCTCTCTCTCTCTCCCTCTCCCTCTCCCTCCTCCCTCCCTCCCTCCTCTCTCTCTCTCTCTCTCTCTCTCTCTCTTTTTGTTTACACACACATAAACACACACAGGTGTAAACACGAGGAGTTGCAAACTGACTTTCTCTCACCCATTCGACCTACTAGTTTTGAACTCTCTCTCTCTCTCTCTCTCTCTCTCTCTTGTTAAAGATATACCATTTCATCTCCTACAAAGGAACAAGCCCCTTACATCTGTAATGTAAATCTCTCTCTCTCTCTCTCTCTCTCTCTCTCTCTCTCTTGTTGAAGATATACTATTTCATCTCTCTCTCTCTCTCTCTTTTACACACACATAAACACACAGGTGTAAATACGTGGAGTTGTAAACTGGCTTTCTCTCACACATTCGAGCTACTAGTTTTGAACTCTTCTCTCTCTCTCTCTCTCTCTCTCTCTCTCTCTCTCTCTCGAAGGGTCGAGGGATGCAATAACGATTTTGTGTCATGGCTGGATTTTCATTAGGGTTGAAAGCCTCTTCTCTAATTGGGCAGATGCCATGACCTTCATCACGTGACCTTTATTAAGTGACCCTATCCTTAGATGACCTTTATTGGATGACATGCTCCCGGATTACTGTTCACAGGAAGGTAATGAGAGATGGGAAACGGTTTTTTTAAGAATATGTAAAAGCCTGGCTGTAGAGGCGATGCTGTGGGTAACGTTTTAAGGTTGGGAAACATTTTAAAATTGAGGTGTTTTAAGCTTTGGGAACGTGTTATGGTTTGGAAATGTTTTAAAGCTGAGAAGTTTTAAGCTTGGGAAACGTTTTAAGGTTGGGAAACATTTTAAAGTTGAGAAGTTTTAAGCCTGGGAAACGTTTTAAGGTTTGGAAATGTTTTAAAGTTGGGAAGTTTTAAGCCTGGGACACGTTTTAAGATTTGGAAATGTTTTAAGGTTGTGAAAAGTTTTGAGGTTTTGAAACTTTTTAAGCTTGGGAAACGGTTTAAGGTTGGGAAGTATTTTAAGGTTGGGAGGTTTTAAGGCTTGGAAATGTTTTAAGGCTTGGAAACGTTTTAAAGTTGAGAGTTTTTAAGGCTGGGAAACGTTTTAAGGTTTGGATACATTTTAAATTTGGGAAGTTTAAGGTTAGGAAACATTTTAAGGTTGAGAACTTTTTTGAAGGCTAGGAAATATTTCAAGGTTTGGAAACTTTTTAGGGTTTTGAAAAGTTTGAAAAGTTGTGAAACGTTTGAAGGTTTGGAAACGTTTCAAGGTTTGTAAATGTTTTAAGGTTGATAAACGTTTTAAGGTTGGGGAATGTTTTAAGCTCCCATATCTCTGTTTGAAAGTTAACCTAATTGAATTATTAATTAATCAATTAAATTTTCATTTGGTAATTATGAAATAGTTACACGGTTTGTCAGGGACACACGTTTGTTGTCAGTTATGTTGGAATATTGAATATTTTTATATATCAGCTAAGGATTCCTCTCTCTCTCTCTCTCTCTCTCTCTCTCTCTCTCTCCCTCTCTCTCTCTCTCTCTCTCATTGTATGGACAAATTACTTGATCAAAATTAGATTGAAATGAACAAAAAAAAGCTGCAATCTTTTTTGATAGGGAGAGAATATATGCTTCTCAAGGCAACTTGTGAATACTTAAGAGATCAACAATCGACAGAGAGAGAGAGAGAGAGAGAGAGAGAGAGAGGTCAGCTGTCACTTAAAAAGAAAGGAGTGAAGAGATATTTAGTTGGACGAAAGATGGTCAGGACGAGGCAGAATATCTGATGAAGATCTGCAGTATTTATCTCATAACATTTTCGTCCATAAGTTTCAATCGCGACTTCAAGGTGTTACGTGTCAAACCTCGTATTAGGTACTGTAATACCAACCAGCTCTTGAATTACTGTTAACTTGAACAGTATGGAGTTTATATACGCACACACACACACATATATATATACATATATATGTATATATGTATATATATATATATATACATGTATATATATATATATACATGTATATATATATATATATATATACTGTATATATATATATATATATATATATACACATACTTATACTGTATATATATACTGTACATATACATGATAATTTTAATTCCATTTATCAAAATAATCAACAAATGCCTCTTGATATCAATTCCAATCTGCCTCGGGATCATCTATCCCAAGTGAAATACTTTTTTTTTTCTTTATATGTATATATACAGTATATATATATATATATATATTATTACTAGCCAAGCTACAACCCTAGTTGGAAAAGCAAGATGCCATAAGCCCAAGGGCTCCAACAGGGAAAAGTAGCCCAGTGAGGAAAGGAAATAAGGAAATAAATAGATATATATAAGATTTTCAGGTCAACCATGAATTCGAACCTTATCCTAGTCGAAACCAAGGTGGCGGTTAACTTCTGTACCATAAGGTCCTAAGAGTTCAAATGAAACTTCACCTGGGGTCTGCGATCCAGAGGCAGAGTGAATTCGATATTTAGAGGTATTTGTGGATTATATGAATATACATACATACATACATGGGACCGAAGTTGATAATATTTAACTAATTCTAGTAACTTACATTGCTGTTCAAAGATTCATACCCATTTTTGGTACCTTATTATTATTATTATTATTATTATTATTATTATTATTATTATTATTATTATTATTATTCATAATTTTTTTCCAATTCATAGCTTGATAACGCGTGGGAAAAATATCGTCGAAACGTGATTTTCCTAAGTCGAAGACTTACTTGTTTAAAGGCTACTCATGAATGGCAAAGGCAAGTGACAGTAACATTGCCCTATCTAGTATGACAATGCCCTAGAGACTGGCCATATATATATGATCAGAGCACAAGCCCCCTCTCCACCCAAGCTAGGACCAGGGATGGGGGATGGCCAGGCAATGGCTGCCGATGACTCAGCAGATAGACCTATATGCTCCCCAAACCCACCATCCTTAGCTCACAAAGTATGGTGAGGTTACAGCGACAATAGGAACTATCAAGCTTGAACAGGACTCGAACCCCAGTGTGGCGTTCACTAGTCAGGGACGTTACCGCATCGGCCACCACAACCCTGCTATTAATCTGAACAGGCAAGTGAGTTTACAAAAGAGATGCTTATTATATGACTATGTAAGAAGCTAGCAATGGCTGATTTCATTGCCATGTGAAATGGCGTTCTCTGGCGTTACTCGCCCCCAGCTGAAATTAGCTTGAATTGAGAAATCAACTAATTAGTTATAATAGGTAATTATATGGTGGCGTTTTCAGTAGTTATAGGTATAAAATGGGTAAAATTCTTCCAAGGTCAATACATTTAATAAATTGTTTCTATACCTTTGGTTAAATCGTATGAGACATGGCCTCTTAGCATGTAAAAACTGCGGATTACTAAAGATAAATTTTATGATTTTAACTCATTTTATGTAACAAAACAGATGACAATATATGCATAATTTTCTTGGCAGCATCACATTTAACATATTTCTAACAAATGTTTCTTTTCATTTTCTTGTTAAGAATGAAATCCGATTATGTCTTTCCTAAAGCGAATGTTTTTGGTACCTGACTAATTCCTGTGTAATTCTACCTGGAGGCGTATGGCAACAATGTTATGTGGGAGGTGGGGCTTGTGAATAAGGCTGATATACCACTTTAGTGACTTTTCATATAATGACTGAAATAATAATACCAATTCCCTAATATCGCAAGAGGGTCTGCCCCTCTCTTTTATTCTTCTCCTGTACATTTCTTTCTCCCTATTTCTTTAATCTTTCCCATCCCGAGTACCTGCCTTTGAGCTATAAACTGGATTGTATCCAGGGGTACTCATCCTTTCCCCATATTCCCCAATTCCCTATTCTTATTATTATTATTATTAACAAACCTCGAGGAAAGAATAGTAGAATTCTCTGCTTGCTTATGTTGTTTGGTCTTGCTTTATTTTAGTTATGTAGAAATTCAAAAGTTCAAACTTGCAGCAAATGTTTTTATGTTGAACAGGCTGACGTAAGTCTTTTTGTAGTTTACATATGAAATATCTGTTTTGATGTTGCTACGATTTTTAAAATAGATATAGATAATTTTATTTATGTTTGTAATCTTTTGAAGTAATTAAGAAGAGGTCAGTAATTTAACTCGCATGACATTTAATTCAAATATTTCAATCAAACAACTTTACCAGAATAGTCCATTACAGACTTTTATCAGAATAGTCCATTACAGACTTTTATCAGAATAGTCCATTACAGACTTTTATCAGAATAGTCCATTACAGAGTACGGTTTGCAGAAAGAATAGGATAAACTGTAGATACTTTGACCTTTTACGAAATTAAATCAGGCAAAATAATCTTTCTAACAATCAGCATCAATGTGACATTCATCTTTCACTTAAATTCTCTCTCTCTCTCTCTCTCTCTCTCTCTCTCTCTCTCTTTTGAATCAGCATCAATGTGCTATTCATCTTTCACTTAATTATCTCTCTCTCTCTCTCTCTCTCTCTCTCTCTCTCTGGTGGATGGATTTTGAAATAGAAATATCACCAGCAAATCTTCATATGAAAACCGATTCTTCTTGTTATGCTAGTCTTTTCACATTAGTTATAAGAATCCCATCTTAGATGAAATATATATTTTACTACAAAATATAAATTCTACATTTCTACATTTCCATTACATCCTCAACACTTTTACTTCTATTTCTTCCCATTTCTTCTCTGCTTTCTACATTGTTATCTAGAAGGAAGTCTGGTGGAGCAAAACTCTAGTGGAAAATCTTGGCAAAGAGAAAATCTCTCCCATTTTTATTATCTAGATTCTAGAAGATACCTCGGACAACTGAATTCTAGAAAGAAATTTTGTTTTTCCTCATTTACCATTTTGATTCATCAGGATGAAATTCAATTGAGTGAAAGTAAGACGGTGAAGAACATATTGATTTGGACATAACCCTGAGGACTTAGACATTCCTTATACCTGATGAAGGTGTTGATCTTTGGTCAAAATCCTTTGCTGTTTTTAAATGCTTCATCCTTAATAAGGATGTTCATGTTTGTTCAAAACGCTTTGGCCTTATCAAGATGTTGAATTTAAGCTCCGTCGATGACTTAGCTCTTTGTCCATTCTGGATAAGATTTGAGAGAAATGTAATTCTGACCGTTCTTTCCACTTAGATCTTCAAAGATTAAACCGATTCTAACAGGTTCGGTTCTGTTCGGTTCGGTATAGATTGCCTTGCCTATTGCGTTGGCAGCCCGTGATTAAAATAAAACTGAGAATGTCAAAAACAAAGGGGAGATCAGAAAGTGATAAATTATGCAAAATAAACTCGAAATGTACTAGAGGTATTTATTTTTAACTATCGAAAGAACCAGGATCGATCAGTTTCTCTTAAATAGATCATGATCTGAACGTGGCAAGCGGTAGAACAGGTCCGGTAGGTAGGGTCCTATTTAGGTCACACGAAAATAAAGAATTGCAGGAGAGATGGGAACACGAAATTCCCAAGAAAAGCTTAAGTGGTAAGAATAGCGACAGGGAATAGTATTAGCTAATTACTTTACTTACTTTACTTTGATGGCTGATTTTCCGGTCCCATATAGCAGGGGAACCCCACTCTCTACAGGATCTCCACTGTCGTTTTACCTTGTTCGTTCAGAGTATTTAACGTTTCATATCGCGTTTTGTTCATTTACTGTTAAATCGTCACTGTTGTAAAAAAAGATACTACTGTTTGTTCTAGGAGGTTTGCAGATAGTTACAAAGGATACTTTTGTGTTTTTTGGCCGTAAATTTTATTTCTATATATTCAAAGCTTGTTACACTAGTTCTTTTCAACATTTTGAAATTTGAGTGACTTTTATGAATAAAGAGTCCGACACCCCACCAGACCTACCTTCTCTCCGTATGTGAAAGAAGGCGTGTGTGTGGGGGGGGGGGGAGTCATTTCAGTGATCTTTGCCTTGTCCTAGTTATTTAACCATGTTTCAGATAATGCTAGCATATCCAAATATTTCTCGTTTATCAATTTTCGAATTTGAATAGTCTTATTACCTACAGATTGTATATTTACATAGCCACAGTTTATAACATCCTTAGTAACCATGATCAGTATTTTCCGCTAGTCTTTTCATTCCAAGTCATAAGCTTTGCAGTCTTTAGAATTTACTATGTGGTCACTTGCTTTGTTTAACTTTGTGCTGAAATGTGATCCTGTGTCAATTGTAACCCTAGTCCACTTTCTTTATATTGACTGGTGTCAAGTACAACCCAGTGCACTCTCTTTTTATTGACTGGTGTCAAGTGTAACCCTAGTTTACTCTCTTTATTGACTGGTGTCAAGTGTAACCCCAGTGTACTCTGTTTATTGACTTGTGTCAAGTTTAACGCTAATGCACTCTCTTTTTATTGCCTTGTGTCAAGTGTAACCCCTAGTGCACTCTCTTTTTTTATTGACTTGTGTCAAGTGTAACCCCTAGTGCACTCTCTTTTTATTGACTTGTGTCAAGTGTAACCCCAGTGTACTTTGTTTATTGACTTGTGTCAAGTGTAACCACAAATGCACTCTCTATTTATTGACAAGTGTCAAGTGTAACCCTAGTGCACTCTATATTGACTGGTGTCAAGTGTCACCCTAATGCACTCTCTTTTTATTAACTGGTGTCAAGTGTAACCCTAGTGCCTTCTCTTTTCTTTGGCTGGTAGCATGTTTCACTGTCTATTGTATGAAATATTCTTACGCACTACGCCAAATAACATTCAGCCGTTCAATCAATAAACCAGTTAAGCATAATAAATAGCTTTCACCCTACTAAACTGTT
>NC_090760.1:67865818-67870818 GCF_036898095.1 Palaemon carinicauda | reverse complement strand
TAATTTCAATTACACACAATTTACCTTTTCTCTCTCTGAATGTTCAACTCTCTCTTCTCTCTCTCTCTCTCTCTCTCTCTCTCTCTCTCTCTCTCTCCTCTCTCTCCTCTCTCTCCTCTCTCTCTCTATAACTGGGATTAGCTTAGAGCATATAATGTTAACTTCACGTCCATGAAATTGAGCAGTCGGATTCTTTAGATGGTTTTACAGAGATTGCATTCCGATTATTTAATATCTTATACATGTTTTATAATATAAAGCATGGGTAGAGAGAGAGAGAGAGAGAGAGGAGAGAGAGAGAGAGAGATGAGAGAGAGAGGAGAGAGAGAGAGAGAGAGACGGCGGAGGCTATGTTGAAGAGATTAGATGTGGGTTAATGTTTTTTTTTAAACATCTGGCTGTATTTTGGTAATATTCAGTATTTGCTAGAAAAATTATCTATTTCAATTTGAGACGTTAATCAACCATCACTTTATAAACAAATTCCAAAAGTAATTCCAAACCTTTGAGAAGACTCTTACGAAATAAAGAACGGAATCCAAATACCGTAGATTGAGCGTAAACGATGGCATTTTAATCTACTTTCCCAAAACTTTGTCAGGCGAGATTCTTTGCTGTTTTGATCTACCTTCCCACAACATTGTCAAGCGAGAGTCTTTGGCGTTTTAATCTACCTTCCCCTAACATTGTCAAGCAGGAGTCTTTGGCGTTTTCATCTACCTTCCCACAACATTGTCAAGCAAGAGTCTTTGGCGTTTTAATCTACCTTCCCCTAACATTGTCAAGCAGGAGTCTTTGGCGGTTTCATCTACCTTCCCACAACATTGTCAAGCAAGAGTCTTTGGCGTTTTAATCTACCTTCCCCTAACATTGTCAAGCAGGAGTCTTTGGCGTTTTCATCTACCTTCCCATAACATTGTCAAGCAAGAGTCTTTGGCGTTTTAATCTACCTTCCCCTAACATTGTCAAGCAGGAGTCTTTGGCGTTTTCATCTACCTTCCCACAACATTGTCAAGCGGGAGTCTTTGGCGTTTTAATCTACCTTCCCCTAACATTGTCAAGCAGGAGTCTTTGGCGTTTTCATCTACCTTCCCATAACATTGTCAAGCAAGAGTCTTTGGCGTTTTAATCTACCTTCCCCTAACATTGTCAAGCAGGAGTCTTTGGCGTTTTCATCTACCTTCCCACAACATTGTCAAGCGAGTCATTAGCATTTTCATCTACCTTCCCCCAACATTGTCGAGCAAGATTCTTCGGCGTTTTTAGTCTACCATCCCACAACATTGTCAAGCAAGAGTCTTTGGCGTTTTAATTTACCTTCCCCCAACATTGTCGACCAAGAGTCTGGCGTTTTAATCTACCTTCCCCCAACATTGTCGAGCAAGATTCTTCGGCGTTTTTAATCTACCATCCCACAACATTGCCAAGCGAGAGTCTTTGGCGTTTTAATCTACCTTCCCACAACATTGTCAAGCGAGAGTCTTTGGCGTTTTAATCTACCTTCCCACAACATTGTCAAGCAAGAGTCTTTGGTGTTCTAATCTACCTTCCCCCAACATTGTCAAGCAAGAGTCTTTGGCGTTTTAATCTACCTTCCCCTAACATTGTCAAGCGAGAGTCTTTGGCGTTTTAATCTACCTTCCCACAACATTGTCAAGCAAGAGTCTTTGGTGTTCTAATCTACCTTCCCCCAACATTGTCAAGCAAGAGTCTTTGGCGTTTTAATCTACCTTCCCACAACATTGTCAAGAGAGAGAGTCGGCGTTTTAATCTACCTTCCCCCAACATTGTCGAGCAAGAGTCTTTGGCGTTTTAATCTACCATCCCACCAACATTGTCAAGCAAGAGTCATTGACGTTTTCATCTACCTTCCCACAACATTGTTACTCAAGAGTCTTTGGCGTTTTAATCTACCTTCGCCCTACATTGTCAAGGGAAATTATTTGGCGTTTTAATCTACCTTCCCCCAACATTGTCAAGCAAGAGACTTTGGTGTGTTAATCTACTTTCCCAAACATTGTCAAGCAAGAGTCTTAGGCGTTTTAATCTACTTCCCCCAACATTGTCAAACAAGAGTCTTCGGCGATTTTAATCTACCATCCCACAACATTGTCAAGCGAGAGTATTTGGCGTTCTAATCTACCTTCCCCTTACATTGTCAAGCAAGGGTGTTTGGCGATTTAATCTACCTTCCCCTTACATGGTCAACCGAGAGTCTTTGTCGTTCTAATCTACCTTCCCCCTACATTGTCAAGCAAGAGTCTTTGGCTTCTTAATCTACCTTCCCCCTACATTGTCCAAGCGAGAGTCTTTGGCGTTCTAATCTACCTTACCCAAACATTGTCGAGCAAGAGTCTTTGGCGTTTCAATATACCTTCCCCCTACATTGTCAAGCAAGAGTCTTTGGCTTCTTAATCTACCTTCCCATAACATTGTCAAGCGAGAGTATTTGACGTTTTAATCTACCTTCCCCCAACATTGTCAAGCGAGAGTCTTTGGCGTTTTAATTTACCTTCCCTCTACATTGTCAAGCAAGAGTCATTGGTGTTTTAATCTACCATCCCACAACATTGTCAAGCGAGTGTTTGACGTTTTAATCTACCTTCCCCCAACATTGTCAAGCGAGAGTCTTTGGCATTTTAATCTACCTTCCCACCAACATTGTCAAGCAAGAGTTTTTGCCGTTTTAATCTACCTTCCCACTAAATTGTCAAGCAAGTGTCTTTGGCGTTTTAATCTACCTTCCCACATCATTGTCAAGCGAGAGTCTTTGGCGTTTTAATCTGCCTTCCTACAACATTGTCAAGCGAAAGACTTTGGCGTGTTAATCTACCTTCCCATAACATTATCAAGCGAGAGTCTTTGGCTTTTTAATCTACTTTACCACAACATTGATAACCGGGAGTCTTTGGTATTTTAATCTACGTTCCCACAGCATTGCGAAGCAAGTCTTTCGTGTTTTCATCTACCATTCTACAACAGTGTCCATCGAGAGTCTTTGGCGTATTTATCTGCCATCCCAAAAACATTTTCAAGCGAGAGTATTTGCCATTGTTATCCATCATCCCAAAACATTGTCAAGCGATAGACTTTGCCGTATTCATCTACCATGCCAAAATATTGTCAAGCGAGTCTTTGGAGTATTTATTTACCATCGCAAAACATTTTCAAGCGAGAGTCTGTCGTTTTAATCTACCTTCCCATAACATTGTCAAGCGAGAGTCTTTGGCGTTTTAATCTACCTTCCCATAACATTGTCAAGCGAGAGTCTTTGGCTTTTTAATCTACCTTCCCAAAACATTGTCAAGCGGGAGTCTTTGGTGTTTTAATCTACCTTCCCCCAACATCGTCAAGCAAGAGTCTTTGGCATTTTAATCTACCATCCCACAACATTGTCAAGCAAGAGTTTTTGCCATTTTAATCTACCTTCCCACAAAATTGTCAAGCAAGAGTCTGTGGCGTTTTAATCTACCTTCCCACAACATTGTCACGCAAGAGTCTTTGGCATTTTAATCTGCTTTCCCACAACATTGTCAAGCGAGAGTCCTTTGGCGTTTTAATCTGCCTTCCTACAACATTGTCAAGCGAAAGTCTTTGGCGTGTTAATCTACCTTCCCATAACATTATCAAGCGAGAGTCTTTGGCTTTTTAATCCACTTTACCACAACATTGATAACTGAGAGTCTTTGGTATTTTAATCTACGTTCCCACAGCATTGCGAAGCAAGTCTTTCGTGTTTTCATCTACCATTCTACAACAGTGTCTATCGAGAGTCTTTGGCGTATTTATATGCCATCCCAAAACATTGTCAAGCGAGAGTATTTGCCATTGTTATCCATCATCCCAAAACATTGTCAAGCGAGAGACTTTGCCGTATTTATCTACCATTGCCAAAATATTGTCAAGCGAGTCTTTGGAGTATTTATCTACCATCGCAAAACATTTTCAAGCGAGAGTCTGTCGTTCAATCTACCTTCCCATAACATTGTCAAGTGAGATTCTTTGGCGTTTTAATCTACCTTCCCACAATATTGTCAAGCGAGAGTCTTTGGTATTTTTATCTACCTTTCCACAACATTGTCAAGCGAAAGTCTTTGGCGTTTTAATCTACCTTCCCACAACATTGTCAAGCGAGAGTCTTTGGCTTTTTAATCTACCTTCCCAAAACATTGTCAAGCGGGAGTCTTTGGTGTTTTAATCTACCTTCCCCCAACATCGTCAAGCAAGAGTCTTTGGCCTTTTTAATCTACCTTCCCACAAAATTGTCAAGTGAGAGTCTTTGGCGATTTAATCTACCTTCCCACAACATTGTCAAGCGAGAATCTTGGGCATTTCAATCTACCTTCCCACAACATTGTCAAACTAGAGTCTTTGCCATTTAATGTACCTTCCCACAACACTGTCAAGCAAGAGTATTTGGCCTTTTAACCTACCTTCCTACAACATTGTCAAGCGAGTGTCATTGGCATTTTAATCTACCTTCCCACAACATTGTCAAGCGAGAGTCTTTGGCATTTTAATTTACCTTCCTACAGCATTGTCAAGCAAGAGTCTTTGGTGTTTTAGTCTACCTTCCCATAACATTGTCGAGCGAGAGTCTTTGGTTTTTAATCTACCTTCCCATAACATTGTCAAGTGAAGGTCTTTGGCATTTAATCTATTTTCCTACAACATAGTCAAGCGAGAGTCTTAGCGTTTTAATCTACCTTCCCACAGTCAAGCAAGAATCTTTGGCGTGTTATCTACCTACCTCACAACATTGTCAAGCGAAATTCTTTGTCGTTTTAATCTACCTTCCCACAACATTGTCAAGAAAGAGTCTTTGGCGTTTTAATCTACCATCCCACAATATTGTCAAGCGAAAGTCTTTGGCATTTTAATTTACCTTCCTACAACATTGTCAAGCGAGAGTCTTTGGTGTTTTAATCAACCTTCTCACAACATTGTCAAGCAAGAGTCTTTGGCGTTTTAATCTACCTTCCCACAACATTGTCAAGTGA
>NC_090760.1:67858318-67860818 GCF_036898095.1 Palaemon carinicauda | reverse complement strand
TTATTCTCAACTTTTCCAGTTTAACCTACTTAAGAACCCTTATTTATTCTTTATTTTTTCCTTTACTGATTTATTTAATTTTTCTTAATTAGAGGAATAAAGGTTGACTTCGTATTTTTCACATGCTCCAGAGAATTTCCTTCGCGTAATTTTTTTTTTCTAAATTACAGGAATAAAGTTTGACTTCGTAATTTTTACATGGTTGGATATATATATATATATATATATATATATATATATATATATATATATATATATATATATATATATATATATATATATGTATATATATATATATGAGAGAGAGAGAGAGAGAGAGAGAGAGAGAGAGAGAGAGAGAGAGAGAGAGAGAGAGAGAGAGAGAGAGAGAGAGAGAGAGATACTAATCATTTTGATTTTCAAATCCTGGGGCTTAACATGTTATAGATTCCCAACGTATTGTGTCTATCTACGGTGATAGCTGCGATGTACTAATTATCTTTACGGATTTTAAGATATTTATATTAAAAGTATTTTTCTCTTATTCAAAGAGAAGTAATTGACTGACCTTCCTTCCTGTGACGAAAGTTTTCGCCCAAACAGAAATTTGGATATCGGAAGTCTGCGCCTGGTCCAAACCTCCAATAAAAATTCCTTCCCTCCGTCCAGTGTTTGACAGAATGCATATAAATGTAATGAAAATGCTCACCGCAAAATCTACACGCGCGTGCCCGCACGCACGCACGCTCACAGACGAGCCGTGTAGGGATTCAATTCAATTACGAACTATGAGAATTTAACGACCGCCTGCTAGAGTAAGGTTCACCGGTGACAGACAAATTCTCCCGTTTCGCGGAAATGGCTGCGACTTCGTCTTCGCAACACGACGGAAAAAAATATATATCTATCAAATAGATTCATATCAAATTAGCTAATTAATCTATTCACCTATTTCTCAAATTGATTTAAACACTGATAGAAATAGCTTTTTGCGAAATAGAAAGTTGACTTAACTTTCAAATATAACGATTTTCCAATTCAGGGATTCGAACAGTTTGGCGCCTTTTGTATCAACAGTCATGAACTCGGGCTTATAGTTTACGCGCGTAGTTACGTCAGTTCGGATTAAAAGAAAACAAGAATCTGCGTTACCGGAGTCGATGGATTAGCTCTTTGAATTCTAATGGGGAACGTTTTACGAAGACCTGGATAGGACATTCTCTCTCTCTCTCTCTCTCTCTCTCTCTCTCTCTCTCTCTCTCGCTCTCTCTCTCTCTCTCTCAACCTGTAAAGGAAGTGGTAGAAAAGCATAATAATGAACCATAAAACTCTCTCTCTCTCTCTCTCTCTCTCTCTCTCTCTCTCTCTCTCTCTCTCTCTCTCTCTCTCTCTCTCTCAAATCTGCTTACTTCTATGCTTCTCTCTAGTCCATACTTCTCTCTATGTCTCTATGCCATTTCCTGTATCCATAAATTCTACCTACCTCTCTTCCTCTTTGTAATTCATCTTTACTTCTCTCTCTCTCTCTCTCCTCTCTCTCTCTCTCTCTCTCTCTCTCTCTGACAGGATATGGCATGAAAACATAGTCCTCATCCTCAGCTTGGGTCATAAATGCAAAATATGCAGATCTCCGCCAGCAGAAGTGGCGAAGTCAAAGCCCCGACATAACTATATGTGGGGTGACGAGTCAATAGGGGTGGGGGGTGTGGGGGGGGGGGGCCTCTGAGATAGTGGGCAAGGGTGGGGGAGGGGGGGGGGGGAGATGATGTTGAGGTTTATTTTCGCGGGTTATTTTACGGCAGGTTTCCATGGGAGCTGTTTATTCGCTCTTGCCTCAGCAACGCTCTTGAGGGGGGTGGGGGTGGGGTGGGGGGTTTAGTCTGGGGATCTTTGTAAAGAAGGAAAGGGGGATTGAGGAGGGGGAGACTTATCTGATACGGGGATTTGTTATGGCATATACCTCCGAATAGTTTTGGTGAGTGTCTCGTCGGGGTGTCTTGAGAGTCCATGAAACCAATGCATTTTTGGCGCGAAATATTTGGTTAGGTTTTTCGCACGAAATATTTACAAGGTTTTTTTTTTTTTGTCACGAAATATTTCTTGGTTATATTTTCAGCACGAAATATATTTTGGTCATATTTTTAGCACAAAATATTTCTTGGCCGGCACTTTACGGAGTGAAACATTTCTTGGCCTGCATTCTTTGGGGCAAAATATTTCTTGACCAGCAGATTTGGTCGCGAAATATTTCTTGACCAGCAGTTTTGGTGGCAAAATATTTCTTGACTTGCAGTTTTGACGCAAAATGTTTCTAGACCTTCACTTTACGGAGTGAAATGTTTCTTGGCCTGCAGGTTTTTGGGCAAAATACTTCTTGACCTGCAATTTTGGTTGCAAAATATTTCTTGGCCTGCTTTTTTTGGTGGCAAAATATTTCTTGACTATCAGTTTTGACGCGAAATATTTCTAGACCTTCCCTTTAGGAATTGCAATATTTCTTTTCCTGCACTTTCGGTGAGAA
>NC_090760.1:67775818-67853318 GCF_036898095.1 Palaemon carinicauda | reverse complement strand
TTCCCTCTCCCTACACATACACCGAATAGTGTGGCCTATTCTTACCACATTCTTCTCTGTTCTTATACACCTGGCAACACTGAGATTACCAAACAGTTCCTCTTCTCTCAAGGGGTTAACTATTGCACAGTAATTGTTCATTGGCTACTTTCCTCTGGGTAAGGGTAGGAGAGACACTCCAAACCCAAATCATTGTTCTGTAGTCTTGGGTAGTGCCATAGCCTCTGTACCATGGTCTTCCACTGTCTTGGGTTAGAGTTCTCTTGCTTGAGGGTACACTCGAGCACACTATTCCATCTTATTTCTTTTCCTCTTTTGTGTTAAAGATTTTATAGTTTTTATAGGAGATATTTATTTTAATATTACTCTTCTTAAAATATTCTATTTTCCTTTTCTCACTGGGCTATTTTCCCTGTTGGAGCCCCTGGTCTTATAGTATATTGCTTTTCCAACTAGGGTTGTAGCTTAGCAAGTAATAATAATGATAATAATAGTGCCATAGCCTCTGTACCATGGTCCTCTTCTCTTGTTTGACGGTACACTCGGGCATGCTGTTCTGTTTTGTTTCTCTTCCTGTTGATTTGTTCAAGTGTTATAGATTATATAAGAGATATATTTTTTAATGTTGTTGCTCTTCTTAAATTTTTATTTTGACCTAGTTTCCTTTCCTCACTGGGCTATTTTCCCCGTTGGAGCCCCTGGGCTTATAGCATCCCGATTTTCCAGCTAGGGTTGTAGCATACCAAGTAATAACAATAATAATAATAACTAATTTACTTTTCTATTCACATTTTTTTTGCTTCATCTTTCTTCTCCTATCAAATTTATTCTTTCCTTTCCAATGGCAGATGATTAGAAATGAAACTATAAGAGAGATTACTCAAGTGCCATATGAGGATGAGATCATGGTGAGAGGTAGATGGAAATGGTTTGAACATGCTCTTCTCTCTTCCCAAGAGAGATTAGTTCACCAAACGTTTACCTAGACTCCACAAGGCATTAGAAGAGTTGGAAGACCAAGGCCTACATGGCTGTGGATTATGAAGCGTGAAGTGGGAGATGGTGAATGGAGAAATATTGAATTGAAAGCTTAAGATAGAGATGACTGGCGAAATCTGGCCGAGGCCCTTTGCGTCAATAAGCGTAGGAGGAGATGCATATGTATATATATATATATATATATATATATATATATATATATATATATATATATATATATATATATATATAGATATTGTGTCTTGCAGTGAACTAGTAACAGCTGATCATGATGATATATATATATATATATATATATATATATATATATATATATATGTATATAAATTGAGCAAATAAACAAAGTCAATACAGAAGAAGAAGAAGAAGAAGACTCTCACCCCCCCTCCCCTTATCTCCCAACGTCATATCAACTCGTCTTGCGAGTCCTGGTGATCTTGCCAAATAATGCATGGCCCTCCTTGTCAGAATCCTTGCCAGCAACTATTATGGTCGTTCCGTGAATCTAATTTCTGCCGGAGGGCCATTAAAGGGACATAAAAACGGGGATCCCCGCCCCCCTTTCCCCCCACCCAAGTGGTATTAGGGGAGCGCCGGGATTTACTTAGACACTGTGACCCTACGCATTTCGGGACATTTTTTTCAATGGGCTGTTTTCTCTTTGATGTATGTTCGGCGATATGAGCAATTGCTTCTTGGGGGAGGGAAGGGAGGAGAAGGGGAAGGGGTTGTTTAGGGAAGGGGGATGAGGGTAGGGGATGAAGAAAAGGGTTTCATTTAAAAAAGTAACAAGAAAAAGACCTTTACTTTTATGACAAGCTGAAACCTTGAACTTTTTATCAGGATTTTTTATGAGATCAGATATGTTTGAATTACATTATTTCGCTGAATTTTGCGTTCAATCAAACAGAGCCACACACAATCACACACACACACACACACACACACACACATATATATATCTAATATATATATATACACACACATATATTTCTTTGTTTTCTTTTTTTCGTTTCTCCTACCCAGTCTTAGTGTTCTGCTTCGAAATAAGTATCAATATCAATATATCCAAAATCATCTTTGTTTATTCCCTTCTCCAAAATAACAGGAAGCAGATTCACTCGAGCATACTATTCTATCTTCTTTCTCTTCCTCTTGTTTTGTTAAAGTTTTTATAGTTTATATTGAAAATATTTAGTTTAATGCTGTTACTGTTCTTAAAATTTCTTAATTGTTTAATACTTTTTTGTACTTTCCTTATTTCCTTTCCTCACAGGGCTATTTTCCCTGTTGTAGCCCTCGGGTATATAGCATTCTGCTTTTCCAAGTAGGGTTGTAGCTTAGCAAGTAATAATAATAATAATAATAATAATAATAATAATAATAAAAGTTTGGAACAACATTGGATAGAGTTATTGATCATAAATCTAATTGACATATTACTTGAAACAGATCATGTATGAATGTATAGCAATACAGGACATACACATTTCCGTCTTTTAAACTTTTATTAATCATTATTATGAATATACTGTATGTATGCAAGCAATGGGTTATAATGAACCACCAATGGCTAACATAATAAGTAAATTTATTCAATATACTACATGAGCAAGGTCATTTACAAATGTATCATAATGCAAGACAATATTTTTGTGAATACTTTTCCTTAATTTAACATTTTAATCATCATTATATGCATAGTTTTTATAGTTCATAAAGGAGATGTTTATTTTAATCTTTGTACTCTTCTTAGAATATTTTATTTTTCCTTGTTTCCTTTCCTCACTGGGCTATTTTCCCTGTTGGAGCCCTTGGGCTTATAGCATCCTGTTTCTCAAACTAGGGTTGTAGCTTAACAAATAATAGAAATAATATATATATATATATATATATATATATATATATGTGTATATAAACATGTATATATATATATATATATATATATATATATATATATATATATATATATATATATATATATATGTATATAAACATGTATATATATATATATATATATATATATATATATATATATATATGCATGAAATTACAATAAATATTTGTCTTAAAAAGACATTTGCAATATATATATATATATATATATATATATATATATATATTATAAAAATATATATATTATGCACACACACACACACACACATATATATATATATATATATATATATATATATATGTACATATACATACATATATATAAATATATAAATATAACCTTACAATGAATCTACATCTTGCGCTGATGAAACATTTGACTCGTAAAGGATGGAATGTCAGGGGTCACACTGGATGAAAATGGTAGTTGATCAGCCAAAAAAAAAAAAAAAAAAAAAAAAAAAAAAAAAAAAAAAAAAAAAAAAAAAAAAAACTTATTCAAAATTCATGGCAAAATTTTAACGACGGGATTTTGCATTACGTAGATGCTCATGCCATTCTCTCTCTCTCTCTCTCTCTCTCTCTCTCTCTCTCTCTCTCTCTCTCTCTCTCTCTCTCTCTCTCTCTCTCTCTCTCTCTCTCACAGAATCAACAGTAATATAACCTTTTCATTTATGATTAACTTTTGTAACTAGTGAACCTCTCTCTCTCTCTCTCTCTCTCTCTCTCTCTCTCTCTCTCTCTCTCTCTCTCTCTCTCTCTCTCTCTCTCTCTCTCTCACACAGAATCAACAGTAATATCACCTTTTCATTTATAATTAACTTTTGTAACTAATGAACTCCCTCTCTCTCTCTCTCTCTCTCTCTCTCTCTCTCTCTCTCTCTTTAATGTTGTCCCATATCAGAAAAATATTAATCTAAGTTAATTCTCCTTATTATTATTATTATTATTATTATTATTATTATTATTATTATTATTATTATTATTATTATTATTATTGTTATTATTATTAATACTTGCTAAGCTACATCCCTAGTTAGAAAAGCAGGATGCTATAAGCCCAAGGAGAATAGCCCAGTGAGGAAAGGAAATAAGGAAAAATTAGAATATTTTAAAAACTGTACCATTAAAATAAAAGTTTCCTATATAAACTATAAAAACTTTAACAAAACAAGAGGAAGAGAAATTAGATAGAATTATGTGCCCTCAAGCAGGCAAATCTGACCCAAGGTAGTGCTTCTATATTGATGAATTGATTTATATTTTACGGAAATAGCATATGAATCAATCAAGATATTTCCAAAGTCAATGATAATCATGTTGAAATTGGTACAATGAATAGTCCACACGGCTCCATCCATGGCCCGTATAGCTCATAGTTCTGAATCCTAATCGTCTATCAATCATACTAAGAGTAACTTGAATGTATTTAATCTAAAAAAAAAAAAGTAACCGGAACCAGTGAATGATATATATTTAACAATTGTAAACATTGTTGTGATTAAAGGGAAAGTCAATTAATAAGATGATGTGAATAATTTCCAGATTAGTAGTAAATAAAAGCTGTGAAGATCCAATAGATATATTAGTAGTTAAGCTCAGTTATTTTAAATCAGTTATGTAATTGAGATAAAATTAAGCATGAGAATATCACACAAGGGGTTAACTAATTCAATGTAGTTGTTCAGCAAATACTTTCCCCTAGGTAAGGGTAAAAGAGACTCTTTAGGTATAGTAAGCTGCTCTTCTAGGAGAAGGACACTCCAAAATCAAACCATTGTTCTCTAGTTTTGGGTAGTGCCATAGCGTCTGTACCATGGTCTTCCACTGTCTTGGTTTAGAGTTCCCTTGCATGGGACTACCCTTAAGCATACTATTCTCTCTTATTTCTCTTCCCCTTGTTTTCCTAAAGTTTTCATATTTTGTGTAAGAAATATTTATTTTAATGTTACTCTTCTTAAAATATTCTATTTTTTCCGTTTCCTTTCCACACTGCTATTTTCCCTGTTGGAGCCACTGGGCTTATAGCATGCTGCTTTTCCAACTAGGGTTGTAGCTTGGCAAGTAATAATAATAATAATAATAATAATAATAATAATAAGGAGAATTAACTTAGATTTATATTTTTTTTATATGGGACAACGTTAGTTGAATTGAAAAAAATAAACTTTAATGCATTTGACAAGATCAATAACTTTATAATCAATGGTGGTAAAATCTCATTACGGGCAACTTAAAGTTAAAAGCTTTAAAGTAAATAAGTGTCAGTACTGAATTATTATTATTATTATTATTATTATTATTATTATTATTATTATTATTATTATTATTATTAGCTAAGCTACAACCCTAGTTGGAAAAGCAAGATGCTATGAGCCCAAGGACTCCAACAGGGAAAAATGGCTCACCGAAGAAAGGAAATAAGGAAATAGATAAACGATATGACAATTAATAAACAATCAAAATAAAATATTTGAAAAACAGTAACAGTAACCAAAAATATGTCAATAAGTTTGACAAGGTCAGTTAATTTGCTTGAGGGTACACTCGAGCACACTCTCCTATCTTACTTCTCTTCCTCTTGTTTTGTTAAAGTTTCTATAGTTTATATAGGAGATATTTATTGTTGTTACTCTTCTTAAGATATTTTATTTTCCTTTTTTCCTTTCCTCACTGAGCTATTTTCCCTGTTGGAGCCCCTGGGCTTATAGCATCCTGCTTTTCCTAAGAGGGTTGTTAGCTTAATAATAATAATAATAATAATAATAATAATAATAATAATAATAATAATAATAATAATAATAGTGATAAGGAAAAAAAAATAGATATCATCTAAAAAGCTTGTTAAGATCCATAATTTTTAACTCGGCCATAAGGGTTGTGGTGGCCCATTGGAAACGCCATCGCCAGACTGGGATTCGAGTCCCGCTCAAACTCGATAGTTCCTTTGGTCGCTGCAACCTCACTTTCCTTGTGAGCTAATGATAGAGGGTTTGGGGGTAGCCTATAAGTCGACCTGCTGAGTCATCAACAGCCATTGCCTTGGCCTTCCTGGTCCTAGCTTGGGTGGAGAGGAGGCTTGAATGCTGATCATATGTATATATATATATATATATATACACACACATATATATATATGTATATATATATATATATATATATATAGTCAGTCTTTAGGGCATTGTCCTGCTTGCTGTTATATATATATATATATATATATATATGTATATATATATATATATATGTATATATATATATTGTCAGTCTTTAGGGCATTGTCTTGCCTGGTGTTATTTATATATGTATATATATATATATGTATATATAAATATATATATATGTATATATGTATATGTATTATATGTATATATGTATATATTTACATACATACATATATATATATATATATATATGTATATATAAATATATATATTATATGTATATATGTATATATATATTATATGTATATATGTATATATGTATATATTTACATATATATATATATATATATATATATATATATATATATATATATATATATATTGTCAGTCTTTAGGGCATTGTTCTGCTTGCTGCGTAATGTCACAGTCTCTTTCCTCTGCCATTCATGAACGGCCTTTAAAACCTTTAAATATGGGGGAAAATATACATAAAACAAAAACGTATATGAATTTCGTATTACTGTAGTATTAAAGAGAATGCAAGAATAATTTAAAAGAGTGTATGGTAAAGGTCAGTTAATCTTAACAATAAGAAATAATGGCATAATTTTAAACACTATTAGATAAAATCAATTGATTTTCCCTTGGCAATAAGCAAATATAGATAATTTATGAAATATATTTGATAAGGTCAATGAATGTTATCCCAGTAATAAGGACAAATTAAATGTAATTTAAATCTGTATCTTTTAATTGAATCGTATTAATAAGAATACATTAAACAATGTATAAAATAACATATAATAAGGGCAATAAATTATATCTGATTAATAAAGAATTTCTAAACAGTTCGAAGCAGCATTTGATAAAGGCAATACATTATATCTTATTAGTAAGGAAAAACTAAACAATTTGAAACAGCATCTGGTAAAGGTAATGAATTATACCTTAGTAACAAAGAAAAGTTAAACATGATTTAGAAAAGTTTCAGCTAATTTAGAGCGGAATGTGATAAAGTATGCTAGGTTTAAGCTAATTTGGAATGGTATCTAACCAGGTATGACGAATATCAGCTAATTCATAACGGTGTATGATAAGTTGCGATAAGGAATAGAATTATTGTCATCTAAATCTTTGCTTGATAATGTCAATAACTTGTAGCATAACATTAAGAGAAAATAAAATATTCAGCCCTGCCTCTGCTAAGGTCAAAAGCAATTACAAAAGGAGTCAATTTCATCTCAGAAATAAGGAAAAGTAGAAAGAGCAATCAGAGATTTCAGACCTTCGCCAATGAAGAAATTTTTGATAACTCTACGGACCAACCTCTCCTTTTTTCATTTGTTGACCGTGAATAGATATAGCATAAGAGTCATGGTGATCCAGATCGCACCCAAAATCTAATTATTGTTGAGTTAGCCCATTTATATCACATCTTGAAATTTTCTTTAAAATATCACCCATATCCTTTTGAGTTTAGCTGGTTACAAACAAACAAACAGGTGAAAACATACCCACCTTGGCAGAGTTTATAATACAAACACCAATATTACTGTGCCTGGTAATACAAATTGCAACTTAAATAGAAATTCAATCGGAAAAAATAGACGAATGTTGGTTCTGACAAATAAACCATTTGCAAAAGAAAAAAAATGGCAGATTCTGTAATTGTTTAATTAAGTATTCCTACATTTTATTGTGAAATGTTAATAATTTGTTATTGTCAGCAGGAAAAAGCCATTAAGGTCGGAAGGGGGGAAAAATAGGGATTACCTTCAGTCCAATAATTTTTCGATTATCCTTAAAAAAATGGGAATATGCTAACTTGAAATAACTGGAAAATTTAACAGAACGCTAATTCTGATTCTGTGAAATTCTCTTCGAGTTAGGAATTCGTGTTTTATCAAACCTATATATATATATATATATATATATATATACTGTATATATATGTATATATCTCTCTCTCTCTCTCTCTCTCTCTCTCTCTCTCTCTCTCTCTCTATATATATATATATATATATATATTATATGATACTATGGCTCCCGGGTCTGGGCACCAAAAATATATTATACTATGGTCTCGTGTCTGGAAACCAACATATAATATTATATATAGTATGGCTGAAAAGCTATACAACCTCTCGAATTCCAAACATGCCTGTTTGCTTCTACATTAAATTTGTTACACTTGAAATTATTAATACCCAAACTCTGAGACGATTTTATAATTCCCAAACAGCAATATACAAAACACTGAATATCCAAAGGTCTCTTAAGTGCACTCAAAACAAAACTGGGTAATTATTCTTAAGATTTATTTAAAACCATTACTTACTACGATTCTTTACAGGATACGAGCGAGGTTGTAATAAACACTGGTGATTGAAATAATACACTCTTTACAAAAATAAATATATTCTATATAAATTACAACACTTTGAAAGAGTTTACATAAAACAAATAAATCATTCGAAATATTAAGTCTGAACAAAACTTAGATTAAGGTAAAGAAATGTTATGATCTGAAAATTATATAATTACTTCACTTGATAATTAGATCTGAATACAACCTTAGACTAAGACTTAAGGAATAATACAGTAAAAAGGATTGAATTACTGGTTTCACTTGAAATTAAAACTGAATACAAATAATTAAATTTGATACTTAATGAAAATAGATAACCAGATCATGATACAAATACATTACACGTTATTTCAGGGCCATTTACAAAACCTTTACACAATGCTAACACTCACCACATCATCATGAATGATTTATGTGGGTGGCACAAAATCACTCATAGAGGCCCCACTATAGGTACTGAACACTTTTAAAACAATACTTTGGGTTGCGTGAAAGAGTGAGAGAGAGGGGAGATGGTGATGACTTGAGACTGGGATTCTCTATCTGGTCTCTGCAACACTGGGGTCGCCTTTTATATGAAACTTAGCTACTTCCAGAAGCTTCCAGGATGACTGGAAATGTTGGGGGGTTGGCCTAACAGCGTCAGAGTTACCAAGTATTGCAATCTCGTTAGCGCACTCACGCAACAGGGAGACAAACTCTCTCTGTCAGCTAGCTCCGTCCACCCTTTATCCTCGAAATAAACAAAAAGATGAGATATATCACTAGTTTTTTCGGGAAAATTCCAAAGTACATGGCACCCAAAGTTGCGTATTTGCTCACAAACATGACGCAATACCTCGTGAAAATATATAAAAAAAAACATTACTTAAGCCCTTGTTTACATTTCTTATGGTCACATAACACTCAAACAGAATACGTAATACTTCGCAACAAAAATATGTGAAATTAAAAGTTAATTCTAAAAAAAATTAAGTAAATTTACATATACTAACTTGAATAAAGAATACAATGAAATTAACGACGTAAGTCTTGCGTAATTTACATAATAAACGTCTAGACGAGAGGAACTCATCTTATGGGCTGGCTATTCATCTCTTCAATGCATATATGAAAACATAAAATAAAATACTTTAATAAACCGCTGTATTTACACTCTATGCCAGACTAGCTTCGTAAGAATATATATATATATATATATATATATGTATATATATATGTATATATACACCTTTAAAAGTCCTAATGTAAACTTTTCATTTGAGTTGGGAAGATTAGGAGCTAAATCATAAATTATAGGAGCTGGCAGCAATTTTAAAACCTTGCAACTCTGTTCATACATCAGACACTATATCTATCTCTCTATCTATCTATCTATCTATCTATCTATCTATATATATATATATATATATATTATATATATATATATCTTTATATACATACATGTGTATCCGTTATTCAATAGTGTATCTGGTTATATATACACTCACACACACACACACACACATATATATATATATATATATATATATATATATATATATATATATATATATATGAACTTCACTTGTAAATTCTGTGGCATTAATCTTTCGGATTTCTTTGTCTTTAAATATAGAATATCTAGACCTTCCCCCCTTATGAATATCTAAACTAATAACCATAACAAAACGTCAGTTATCCGACGAAGCCCCTTTTTAGTTGGGGGAGGAAAATGTTAAAGGGATATCTTACACCAGCTGATAAAAGGTTACCTGCTGATTCAAGGGGAAAGGTTCTCCCTCCTATAGTCGTTCTTCGCGTTATATAATTATCGGTTCTTTGGAGTGCCACGTTTGTGGTACAGGGCTTGGTTGCGCTTGGTAGGTGCTTGCTTTGCTTACCTAGCTTGGAATTGGTATCGGTATATTCTTGGTTAGATGAGGAACCGGATGAGTGGACGTTTTTGGTGGCGGCCAGTTCTAAGGATAGTACTGCGTGGGGTGTATACATATATATATATATATATATATATATATATATATATATATATATATATATATATATCACTAACACTCGTGATTTCAATCAATGTATATATCAATCACAAATGCATTTAATACCGAATTTTTTTCTTGAGAATATATATCCACTGGAAGTCATTTATGGTCGTAGCTTCTGGCTGGGCAGAGACTCTAACCCCTGCCTATTCAATCGAAACCATGCCTGCGAGGACTCTACCAACTGAGCTATCAAGAGCGATATAAGTTTATGATAAGTCCCCGACCATAGTCCTGTCGAATATAAGAATCTGTTCTTAGACTGGAAGTAAACCCACCTCCACCATGAGAACTGAATTGTGAGTTTGCAACACGTGGTTATTTATGATGAAGATATATCACTAACACTCGTGATTTCAATGTGGTTGATATTTACATTGATTGAAATCACGACTGTTAGTGATGTATACTCACCATAAAGCGATCCACGGACCATACAAAAGTAAATCAAGTTCTGCACCACTTCGTTAAAGGCCCCATCTCAACTTTAGCTGCAATACATGACTAAGCCGGAAAGACACTCGAAGTATCAGACATCTGTTTGTCTTATCTTATTATTCCTTCAGTTCTTCATTCTGGATGTCTATTATTACCTTTTCTCTGTAGTTTGTCTGTTTTTAATAAGTCGGTGACATCTTGTAACAGAGTGGGACAGCTCTTTTCCTCGCGATTGATGTCTCTTGGGTCGTTCCCGACCTACCACTCAACTGATCAGTCAGCTAGGAATTGGTACCAGTATATATATATATATATATATATACTCACACACACACACATATATATATATATATACATATATATATATATATATATATATATACATATATATGTGTGTGCGTGTATATACATATATATATGTATATATATAACTATATACTATATAATATATATATGTGTATATATATATATATATATATATATATATATATATATATATATATATATATATATTCTTTTTTCATCAGTCGACAAAGGGATCAAACATGTCCTTTCACAGAGGTCTGTTTATGGTCTTTCTTTGCCAGTTTACATCCGCAAATGTTCTTATCTCGTCAATCCATTGTCATCTCCCTCCCCTGCTTCTTTTACAATATCTAAGAATTCATTGTGTTATTTTTAATGTCCATCTTATATTCATCATTCTTATTACATGAACTGCACATATCCATTTCTTTTTCTTACGTGTTATATATACATATATATATATACACACACACACACACACATATATATATATATATATATATATACAGTATATATATATATATATATATATACTGTATATATATATATATATATATATATTTAAAGCAGAAGATAATGAATGGAGAAGCATTGGATTAAAGGCTCAAGATAGAGATGACGCGAAATCTAACTGATGCCCTTTGCGTCAATAGGAGTAGATGATGGTTTACATATATATACTGTATATATATATATGTATATATATACATATATATATATGTATATATATAAATTTATATATACATACATACATACATATATATATATATATATATATATGCATATATATATATATATATATATATATATATGTATATATATATATATATATATATATGAGCCCAGAAACCACGTATAAATCACCCTCTTCACTCTAACATAAATAACTAATAAAAAAAGGGATGAACCTCGCAACCCCATCCCCAGCGAATTATGCATACACAAATAAATATTCTTATACGATTGCAATGAAACAAACAAATCAATAGACCTCCCAGTGTCAATCACTGCCACAGGTCCTCGTTTTGCGCAACAAACGATGGGGCGGGCGGGGGGGGGGGGGGGGTGCGAGGGTGGGGCTGGGGGAGGGCCCTTGACGTAAACACAGGCCAAATAGCCAAATGTATTCTTAATCTTCATAATGGTAACAAAACGTCCACCGAATTAACCAGGGGAAGCAACTCATCTAGTATTCAATATTGTAGGGGACGGAGAGCCAGGTATTTCGGCCCAGCGTAGCTCCCCTTCCTCCTTCCCCCTTCCCCTTGCCCCTTTCCTCCCTCCCCCAACCCCATACACTAGCTATGGTTCACCCTACTGCTACAGCTTCCCTATATCAGGGGACGTTTGTTTATTTCGTAGATGTAGGGTGGGCTGTCCTCCTAGACAGGTGTCCCAGGTTATTTCATTTTCGGTTCGATTTTAATTTAGGAGGTGTGCAAGTTTATTCTTTTTCATTTGTTTTTTGCTTTTCATCTGTAGTATATGCAAGGAAAAAAAAAATATATATATATGTATATATATATATATATATATATATATATATATCATCATCATCATCATCATCATCATCATTAGCAGGAGAAAGGTCTGACATTTCCTTTCTTTTGCGTTGGTTTGAGGTCTTTTTATGCCAGTCTTTACTCAAAAAGTTTCTTGGCTCGTCAATCCATCTTGTTCTTTTCCTTCCCCTGCTTCGTGTTTATTTTATATGTATATATATATATATATATATATATATATATATATATATATATATATATATATATATATATAAACCACAAATGCAGCTATTTATATTCCAATGCAGACAAAATACCTCAAACATGCCATTACTCACGTTGAGTGTTTGGCCATTTTCATCACCATGCTGTTCTCTGCGGATGAGTGATATTGGGAGACTTTAGACTGATCGCTCACAGCCATCCAACCTAGTATAGGTGGCCACTACTAAAGTCTGTTTCATCCTGGCTGGCAACTGGAGCCGAACCACGGTTTGAAAGGTCGTCGCTGATTGGCTGACCGACGACGAAACAAAATATTGCATTTGTCCTCGGTACATGATGTTCATTTTTGCTTTATACCTCACTTAGTTTGTGTCATATCTATCTGGTTCTTTGGTCACACACAGGTTAAAAGTAAATGATGAGTATTTAAAAAAACAATATCCTCTTCTTAAAAAAAAAAATATATACGAAAAAATACGAGTTGAAATGAAGCGAGCGCTGGCAAAACTTATACAATTTTTTTTTTATATGCTGTTTTTCACCTAGAAATGTTATGCAAACGTAAATAAAAATAAGTAGAAAAAATACTCTTGAATGTCATGAACATAAAAAAATAATGCAAGGAAGGAAAATAAGGGTGAAAGATTTGGCTATATATATGTGTGTTTTCATGTATATACATCTACACACATATTCAGACGTAGATATGATAATGATCATAATAATAATACTTCGGAAGATAATCATTATCACCTAAATGAGAAGGTATTTGACTTCACTTATACTGTCTGCAAACCTGTAGGGGTGAGATTGCTACCCCTACACCTTTTTTCCTTCACCCTATGTTTAAAAGAGGCAGGTTAGGAGAGCCTGGAGAAACAGGGGAATGGCTGGAGTTCCATATTCTGGAAGCGGACGAGTTGTCTCAACGAGATCTCTGGAACAATATCGTAAATAATGTTGGAAGAGAATAGTTTAATTTGCCTTACTATTCGTCCTAATTATTTAGATATTACGTAATTGCGTTCATGTTACACACACGTGTATATATATATATATATATATATATATATATATATATTATATAAATATATATTTATATATAAATATATTTATATATATATATATATATATATATGTATGTATACACTTGCTTTTTATTATATAGGGGGGATAACAGGAAAGGAATATAAAATAGTTGATATTTGTAGAGTATGCAAAGCCGTCTGCGGAAAGTTAAGGAGAGTTCCACAACTCCATTTCCCCATGTTGCTTAATATCAAGCCCATGGCAGAAGGCGCTTTCACGACCTCCAACCCACCAAAGCATGGGGGGGGGGGTTGCTTTTGGAAGCTATTGGAGGGTTGGGAACTGTGGGATGCTTTAAACACCGTGTAGTTGAAATTATTTGAAACTTCGCATGCTTGGAAACTGGAGATTGAGAACTTTAGAATGCTTGGAAATTGTGGAATGATTGGAAGCCACAAAATGGTTTGAAACCGGTGAATGCTTAAAAAATGTGGAATATCCTGAAGATACAGGCTGCTTGCAAGCTACATAATATTAGCAATCAGCAGAATTCTTCGAAACAATGAAATGATTTGGAACTATGAATGCTGTCAAATTCGGGATACTTGCAAACTATAGAATGCCTCGAAATAGTGGAATGCTTCGGAACTAGGGATACTTGCGACCTGCAGAATGCTTGGAAACAGTTGAATGCTTCGAAACTATAAGACACTTTAAAAGTAGAGAATGCTTTGAAACTACAGGATACTTTAAAACAACTGAATACTTCGAAACAGTGGAATGCTTTGAAACTGCGGGATACTTGCGAGCTGCAGAATGCTTGGAAACTGTGGATACTTGCGAGCTGCAGAATGCTTGGAAACTGTGGATACTTGCGAGCTGCAGAATGCTTGGAAACTGTGGATACTTGCGAGCTGCAGAATGCTTGGAAACTGTGGATACTTGCGAGCTGCAGAATGCTTGGAAACTGTGGATACTTGCGAGCTGCAGAATGCTTGGAAACTGTGTGGATACTTGCGAGCTGCCGAATGTTTGGATACTGTGGATACTTGCGAGCTGCAGAATGCTTGGAAACTGTGGATACTTGCGAGGTGCAGAATGCTTGGAAACTGTGGATACTTGCGAGCTGCAGAATGCTTGGAAACTGTGGATACTTGCGAGCTGCAGAATGCTTGGAAACTGTGGATACTTGCGAGCTGCAGAATGCTTGGAAACTGTGGATACTTGCGCAAATGCTTGGATACTGTGGATACTTGCGAGCTGCAGAATGTTTGGAAACTGTGGATACTTGCGAGCTGCAGAATGCTTGGAAACTGTGGATACTTGCGAGCTGCAGAATGTTTGGAAACTGTGGATACTTGCGAGCTGCAGAATGCTTGGAAACTGTGGATACTTGCGCAAATGCTTGGATACTGTGGATACTTGCGAGCTGCAGAATGTTTGGAAACTGTGGATACTTGCGAGCTGCAGAATGTTTGGAAACTGTGGATACTTGCAGGCTGCAGAATGTTTGGATACTGTGGATACTTGCGAGCTGCAGAATGCTTGGAAACTGTGGATACTTGCGAGCTGCAGAATAATTGGAAACTGTGGATACTTGCGAGCTGCAGAATGCTCGGAAACTGTGGATACTTGCGAGCTGCAGAATGCTTGGAAACTGTGGATACTTGCGAGCTGCAGAATGTTTGGATACTGTGGATACTTGCGAGCTGCAGAATGTTTGAAAACTATGGATACTTGCGAGCTGCAGATTATTTAGAATCTATGGATACTTGCGAGCTGCAGAATGCTTGGAAACTATGGATACTTGCGAGCTGCAGAATGTTTGGATACTGTGGATACTTGCGAGCTGCAGAATGCTTGGAAACTGTGGATACTTGCGAGCTGCAGAATGTTTGGATACTGTGGATACTTGCGAGCTGCAGAATGTTTGAAAACTATGGATACTTGCGAGCTGCAGAATGTTTGGATACTGTGGATACTTGCGAGCTGCAGAATGTTTGGAAACTATGGATACTTGCGAGCTGCAGAATATTTGGAAACTATGGATACTTGCGAGCTGCAGAATGTTTGGAAACTATGGATACTTGCGAGCTGCAGAATGTTTGGATACTGTGGATACTTGCGAGCTGCAGAATGCTTGAAAACTGTGGATACTTGCGAGCTGCAGAATGTTTGGATACTGTGGATACTTGCGAGCTGCAGAATGTTTGAAAACTATGGATACTTGCGAGCTGCAGAATGTTTGGAAACTATGGATACTTGCGAGCTGCAGAATATTTGGAAACTATGGATACTTGCGAGCTGCAGAATGTTTGGAAACTATGGATACTTGCGAAGTGCAGAATGTTTGGAAATTATGGATACTTGCTAGCTGCAGAATGTTTGGAAACCATGGATACTTGCAAGCTGCAGAATGTTTGGAAACTATGGATACTTGCGAGCTGCAGAATATTTGGAAACTATTGATACTTGTGAGCTGCAGAATGCTTGGAAACTATGGATACTTGCGAGCTGCAGAATATTTGGAAACTATTGATACTTGTGAGCTGCAGAATGTTTGGAAACTATGGATACTTGCGAGCTGCAGAATATTTGGAAACTATTGATACTTGTGAGCTGCAGAATGTTTGGAAACTATGGATACTTGCGAGCTGCAGAATATTTGGAAACTATTGATACTTGTGAGCTGCAGAATGTTTGGAAACTATGGATACTTGCGAGCTGCAGAATATTAGGAAACTATGGATACTTGTGAGCTGCAGAATGTTTGGAAACTATGGATACTTGCGAGCTGCAGAATATTAGGAAACTATGGATGCTTGGGAGCTGCAGAATGCGTGGAAACTATGGATACTCGCGAGCTGCAAAGTGCTTGGAAACTATGGATACTTGCGAGCTGCAGAATGCTTGGAAACATTGGATACTTGCGAGCTGCAGAATGCTTGGAAACTATGGATACTTGCGAGCTGCAGAATGCTGGGAAACTATGGATACTTGCGAGCTGCAGATTATTTGGAGACTATGGATACTTGCGAGCTGCAGAATGTTTGGAAACTATGGATACTTGCGAGCTGCAGAATACTGGGAAACTATGGATACTTGCGAGCTGCAGAATGCTTGGAAACATTGGATACTTGCGAGCTGCAGAATACTGGGAAACTATGGATACTTGCGAGCTGCAGGATGCTTGGAAACTATGGATACTTGCGAGCTGCAGGATGCTGGGAAACTATGGATACTTGCGAGCTGCAGAATGCTGGGAAACTATGGATACTCGCGAGCTGCAGAATGCTGGGAAACTATGGATACTTGCGAGCTGCAGAATGTTTGGAAACTGTGGATACTTGCGAGCTGCAGAATGCTTGGAAACTGTGGATACTTGCGCAAATGCTTGGATACTGTGGATACTTGCGAGCTGCAGAATGTTTGGAAACTGGATACTTGCGAGCTGCAGAATGTTTGGAAACTGTGGATACTTGCGAGCTGCAGAATGTTTGGAAACTGTGGATACTTGCGAGCTGCAAAATAATTGGAAACTGTGGATACTTGCGAGCTGCAGAATGCTTGGAAACTGTGGATACTTGCGAGCTGCAGAATGCTTGGAAACTGTGGATACTTGCGAGCTGCAGAATGCTTGGAAACTGTGGATACTTGCGAGCTGCAGAATGCTTGGAAACTGTGGATACTTGCGAGCTGCAGAATGTTTGGATACTGTGGATACTTGCGAGCTGCAGAATGTTTGAAAACTATGGATACTTGCGAGCTGCAGAATATTTGGAATCTATGGATACTTGTGAGTTGCAGAATGTTTGGAAACTATGGATACTTGCGAGCTGCAGAATATTTGGAAACTATGGATACTTGCGAGCTGCAGAATGTTTGGAAACTATGGATACTTGCGAGCTGCAGAATGTTTGGAAATTATGGATACTTGCGAGCTGCAGAATGTTTGGAAACTATGGATACTTGCGAAGTGCAGAATGTTTGGAAATTATGGATACTTGCGAGCTGCAGAATGTTTGGAAACTATGGATACTTGCAAGCTGCAGAATGTTTGGAAACTATGGATACTTGCGAGCTGCAGAATATTTGGAAACTATTGATACTTGTAAGCTGCAGAATGCTTGGAAACTATGGATACTTGCGAGCTGCAGAATGCTTGGAAACTATGGATACTTGCGAGCTGCAGAATATTTGGAAACTATTGATACTTGTGAGCTGCAGAATGTTTGGAAACTATGGATACTTGCGAGCTGCAGAATATTAGGAAACTATGGATACTTGTGAGCTGCAGAATGTTTGGAAACTATGGATACTTGCGAGCTGCAGAATATTAGGAAACTATGGATGTTTGGGAGCTGCAGAATGCGTGGAAACTATGGATACTCGCGAGCTGCAAAGTGCTTGGAAACTATGGATACTTGCGAGCTGCAGAATGCTTGGAAACATTGGATACTTGCGAGCTGCAGAATGCTTGGAAACTATGGATACTTGCGAGCTGCAGAATGCTGGGAAACTATGGATACTTGCGAGCTGCAGAATATTTGGAAACTATGGATACTTGCAAGCTGCAGAATGTTTGGAAACTATGGATACTTGCGAGCTGCAGAATGTTTGGATACTGTGGATACTTGCGAGCTGCAGAATGCTTGGAAACTGTGGATACTTGCGAGCAGCAGAATAATTGGAAACTGTGGATACTTGCGAGCTGCAGAATGCTTGGAAACTGTGGATACTTGCGAGCTGCAGAATGCTTGGAAACTGTGGATACTTGCGAGCTGCCGAATGTTTGGATACTGTGGATACTTGCGAGCTGCAGAATGCTTGGAAACTGTGGATACTTGCGAGCTGCAGAATAATTGGAAACTGTGGATACTTGCGAGCTGCAGAATGCTTGGAAACTGTGGATACTTGCGAGCTGCAGAATGCTTGGAAACTGTGGATACTTGCGAGGTGCAGAATGCTTGGAAACTGTGGATACTTGCGAGCTGCAGAATGCTTGGAAACTATGGATACTTGCGAGCTGCAGAATATTTGGAAACTATGGATACTTGCGAGCTGCAGAATGTTTGGAAACTATGGATACTTGCGAGCTGCAGAATGTTTGGAAACTGTGGATACTTGCGAGCTGCAGAATGCTTGGAAACTGTGGATACTTGCGAGGTGCAGAATGCTTGGAAACTGTGGATACTTGCGAGCTGCAGAATGCTTGGAAACTGTGGATACTTGCGAGCTGCAGAATGCTTGGAAACTGTGGATACTTGCGAGCTGCAGAATGCTTGGAAACTGTGGATACTTGCGCAAATGCTTGGATACTGTGGATACTTGCGAGCTGCAGAATGTTTGGAAACTGTGGATACTTGCGAGCTGCAGAATGCTTGGAAACTGTGGATACTTGCGAGCTGCAGAATGTTTGGAAACTGTGGATACTTGCGAGCTGCAGAATGCTTGGAAACTGTGGATACTTGCGAGCTGCAGAATGCTTGGAAACTGTGGATACTTGCGAGGTGCAGAATGCTTGGAAACTGTGGATACTTGCGAGCTGCAGAATGCTTGGAAACTGTGGATACTTGCGAGCCGCAGAATGCTTGGAAACTGTGGATACTTGCGAGCTGCAGAATGCTTGGAAACTGTGGATACTTGCGAGCTGCAGAATGCTTGGAAACTGTGGATACTTGCGAGCTGCAGAATGCTTGGAAACTGTGGATACTTGCGAGCTGCAGAATGCTTGGAAACTGTGGATACTTGCGAGGTGCAGAATGCTTGGAAACTGTGGATACTTGCGAGCTGCAGAATGCTTGGAAACTGTGGATACTTGCGAGCCGCAGAATGCTTGGAAACTGTGGATACTTGCGAGGTGCAGAATGCTTGGAAACTGTGGATACTTGCGAGCTGCAGAATGCTTGGAAACTGTGGATACTTGCGAGCCGCAGAATGCTTGGAAACTGTGGATACTTGCGAGCTGCAGAATGCTTGGAAACTGTGGATACTTGCGCAAATGCTTGGATACTGTGGATACTTGCGAGCTGCAGAATGTTTGGAAACTGTGGATACTTGCGAGCTGCAGAATGCTTGGAAACTGTGGATACTTGCGAGCTGCAGAATGTTTGGAAACTGTGGATACTTGCGACCTGCAGAATGCTTGGAAACTGTGGATACTTGCGCAAATGCTTGGATACTGTGGATACTTGCGAGCTGCAGAATGTTTGGAAACTGGATACTTGCGAGCTGCAGAATGTTTGGAAACTGTGGATACTTGCGAGCTGCAGAATGTTTGGAAACTGTGGATACTTGCGAGCTGCAGAATAATTGGAAACTGTGGATACTTGCGAGCTGCAGAATGCTTGGAAACTGTGGATACTTGCGAGCTGCAGAATGCTTGGAAACTGTGGATACTTGCGAGCTGCAGAATGCTTGGAAACTGTGGATACTTGCGAGCTGCAGAATGCTTGGAAACTGTGGATACTTGCGAGCTGCAGAATGTTTGGATACTGTGGATACTTGCGAGCTGCAGAATGTTTGAAAACTATGGATACTTGCGAGCTGCAGAATATTTGGAATCTATGGATACTTGTGAGTTGCAGAATGTTTGGAAACTATGGATACTTGCGAGCTGCAGAATATTTGGAAACTATGGATACTTGCGAGCTGCAGAATATTTGGAAACTATGGATACTTGCAAGCTGCAGAATGTTTGGAAACTATGGATACTTGCGAGCTGCAGAATGTTTGGATACTGTGGATACTTGCGAGCTGCAGAATGCTTGGAAACTGTGGATACTTGCGAGGTGCAGAATGCTTGGAAACTGTGGATACTTGCGAGCTGCAGAATGCTTGGAAACTGTGGATACTTGCGAGCTGCAGAATGCTTGGAAACTGTGGATACTTGCGAGCTGCAGAATGCTTGGAAACTGTGGATACTTGCGCAAATGCTTGGATACTGTGGATACTTGCGAGCTGCAGAATGTTTGGAAACTGTGGATACTTGCGAGCTGCAGAATGCTTGGAAACTGTGGATACTTGCGAGCTGCAGAATGTTTGGAAACTGTGGATACTTGCGAGCTGCAGAATGCTTGGAAACTGTGGATACTTGCGCAAATGCTTGGAAACTGTGGATACTTGCGAGCTGCAGAATGCTTGGAAACTGTGGATACTTGCGAGCTGCAGAATGCTTGGAAACTGTGGATACTTGCGAGGTGCAGAATGCTTGGAAACTGTGGATACTTGCGAGCTGCAGAATGCTTGGAAACTGTGGATACTTGCGAGCCGCAGAATGCTTGGAAACTGTGGATACTTGCGAGCTGCAGAATGCTTGGAAACTGTGGATACTTGCGAGCCGCAGAATGCTTGGAAACTGTGGATACTTGCGAGCTGCAGAATGCTTGGAAACTGTGGATACTTGCGAGCTGCAGAATGCTTGGAAACTGTGGATACTTGCGAGCTGCAGAATGCTTGGAAACTGTGGATACTTGCGAGCCGCAGAATGCTTGGAAACTGTGGATACTTGCGAGCCGCAGAATGCTTGGAAACTGTGGATACTTGCGAGCCGCAGAATGCTTGGAAACTGTGGATACTTGCGAGCTGCAGAATGCTTGGAAACTGTGGATACTTGCGAGCCGCAGAATGCTTGGAAACTGTGGATACTTGCGAGCTGCAGAATGCTTGGAAACTGTGGATACTTGCGAGCTGCAGAATGCTTGGAAACTGTGGATACTTGTGAGCCGCAGAATGCTTGGAAACTGTGGATACTTGCGAGCTGCAGAATGCTTGGAAACTGTGGATACTTGCGAGGTGCAGAATGCTTGGAAACTGTGGATACTTGCGAGCTGCAGAATGCTTGGAAACTGTGGATACTTGCGAGCCGCAGAATGCTTGGAAACTGTGGATACTTGCGAGGTGCAGAATGCTTGGAAACTGTGGATACTTGCGAGCTGCAGAATGCTTGGAAACTGTGGATACTTGCGAGCCGCAGAATGCTTGGAAACTGTGGATACTTGCGAGCTGCAGAATGCTTGGAAACTGTGGATACTTGCGAGCCGCAGAATGCTTGGAAACTGTGGATACTTGCGAGCTGCAGAATGCTTGGAAACTGTGGATACTTGCGAGCCGCAGAATGCTTGGAAACTGTGGATACTTGCGAGCTGCAGAATGCTTGGAAACTGTGGATACTTGCGAGCTGCAGAATGCTTGGAAACTGTGGATACTTGCGAGCCGCAGAATGCTTGGAAACTGTGGATACTTGCGAGCTGCAGAATGCTTGGAAACTGTGGATACTTGCGCAAATGCTTGGATACTGTGGATACTTGCGAGCTGCAGAATGTTTGGAAACTGTGGATACTTGCGAGCTGCAGAATGCTTGGAAACTGTGGATACTTGCGAGCTGCAGAATGTTTGGAAACTGTGGATACTTGCGAGCTGCAGAATGCTTGGAAACTGTGGATACTTGCGCAAATGCTTGGATACTGTGGATACTTGCGAGCTGCAGAATGTTTGGAAACTGGATACTTTCGAGCTGCAGAATGTTTGGAAACTGTGGATACTTGCGAGCTGCAGAATGTTTGGAAACTGTGGATACTTGCGAGCTGCAGAATAATTGGAAACTGTGGATACTTGCGAGCTGCAGAATGCTTGGAAACTGTGGATACTTGCGAGCTGCAGAATGCTTGGAAACTGTGGATACTTGCGAGCTGCAGAATGCTTGGAAACTGTGGATACTTGCGAGCTGCAGAATGCTTGGAAACTGTGGATACTTGCGAGCTGCAGAATGTTTGGATACTGTGGATACTTGCGAGCTGCAGAATGTTTGAAAACTATGGATACTTGCGAGCTGCAGAATATTTGGAATCTATGGATACTTGTGAGTTGCAGAATGTTTGGAAACTATGGATACTTGCGAGCTGCAGAATATTTGGAAACTATGGATACTTGCGAGCTGCAGAATATTTGGAAACTATGGATACTTGCGAGCTGCAGAATGTTTGGAAACTATGGATACTTGCGAGCTGCAGAATGTTTGGAAATTATGGATACTTGCGAGCTGCAGAATGTTTGGAAACTATGGATACTTGCGAAGTGCAGAATGTTTGGAAATTATGGATACTTGCGAGCTGCAGAATGTTTGGAAACTATGGATACTTGCAAGCTGCAGAATGTTTGGAAACTATGGATACTTGCGAGCTGCAGAATATTTGGAAACTATTGATACTTGTGAGCTGCAGAATGCTTGGAAACTATGGATACTTGCGAGCTGCAGAATGCTTGGAAACTATGGATACTTGCGAGCTGCAGAATATTTGGAAACTATTGATATTTGTGAGCTGCAGAATGTTTGGAAACTATGGATACTTGCGAGCTGCAGAATATTAGGAAACTATGGATACTTGTGAGCTGCAGAATGTTTGGAAACTATGGATACTTGCGAGCTGCAGAATATTAGGAAACTATGGATGTTTGGGAGCTGCAGAATGCGTGGAAACTATGGATTTTCGCGAGCTGCAAAGTGCTTGGAAACTATGGATACTTGCGAGCTGCAGAATGCTTGGAAACATTGGATACTTGCGAGCTGCCGAATGCTTGGAAACTATGGATACTTGCGAGCTGCAGAATGCTGGGAAACTATGGATACTTGCGAGCTGCAGAATATTTGGAAACTATGGATACTTGCGAGCTGCAGAATGTTTGGAAACTATGGATACTTGCGAGCTGCAGAATGTTTGGATACTGTGGATACTTGCGAGCTGCAGAATGCTTGGAAACTGTGGATACTTGCGAGCTGCAGAATAATTGGAAACTGTGGATACTTGCGAGCTGCAGAATGCTTGGAAACTGTGGATACTTGCGAGCTGCAGAATGCTTGGAAACTGTGTGGATACTTGCGAGCTGCCGAATGTTTGGATACTGTGGATACTTGCGAGCTGCAGAATGCTTGGAAACTGTGGATACTTGCGAGCTGCAGAATGCTTGGAAACTGTGGATACTTGCGAGCTGCAGAATGCTTGGAAACTGTGGATACTTGCGAGCTGCAGAATGCTTGGAAACTGTGGATACTTGCGAGCTGCAGAATGCTTGGAAACTGTGGATACTTGCGAGCTGCAGAATGCTTGGAAACTATGGATACTTGCGAGCTGCAGAATATTTGGAAACTATGGATACTTGCGAGCTGCAGAATGTTTGGAAACTATGGATACTTGCGAGCTGCAGAATGTTTGGATACTGTGGATACATGCGAGCTGCAGAATGCTTGGAAACTGTGGATACTTGCGAGGTGCAGAATGCTTGGAAACTGTGGATACTTGCGAGCTGCAGAATGCTTGGAAACTGTGGATACTTGCGAGCTGCAGAATGCTTGGAAACTGTGGATACTTGCGAGCTGCAGAATGCTTGGAAACTGTGGATACTTGCGCAAATGCTTGGATACTGTGGATACTTGCGAGCTGCAGAATGTTTGGAAACTGTGGATACTTGCGAGCTGCAGAATGCTTGGAAACTGTGGATACTTGCGAGCTGCAGAATGTTTGGAAACTGTGGATACTTGCGAGCTGCAGAATGCTTGGAAACTGTGGATACTTGCGCAAATGCTTGGATACTGTGGATACTTGCGAGCTGCAGAATGTTTGGAAACTGTGGATACTTGCGAGCTGCAGAATGTTTGGAAACTGTGGATACTTGCAGGCTGCAGAATGTTTGGATACTGTGGATACTTGCGAGCTGCAGAATGCTTGGAAACTGTGGATACTTGCGAGCTGCAGAATAATTGGAAACTGTGGATACTTGCGAGCTGCAGAATGCTCGGAAACTGTGGATACTTGCGAGCTGCAGAATGCTTGGAAACTGTGGATACTTGCGAGCTGCAGAATGTTTGGATACTGTGGATACTTGCGAGCTGCAGAATGTTTGAAAACTATGGATACTTGCGAGCTGCAGATTATTTAGAATCTATGGATACTTGCGAGCTGCAGAATGCTTGGAAACTATGGATACTTGCGAGCTGCAGAATGTTTGGATACTGTGGATACTTGCGAGCTGCAGAATGCTTGGAAACTGTGGATACTTGCGAGCTGCAGAATGTTTGGATACTGTGGATACTTGCGAGCTGCAGAATGTTTGAAAACTATGGATACTTGCGAGCTGCAGAATGTTTGGATACTGTGGATACTTGCGAGCTGCAGAATGTTTGGAAACTATGGATACTTGCGAGCTGCAGAATATTTGGAAACTATGGATACTTGCGAGCTGCAGAATGTTTGGAAACTATGGATACTTGCGAGCTGCAGAATGTTTGGATACTGTGGATACTTGCGAGCTGCAGAATGCTTGAAAACTGTGGATACTTGCGAGCTGCAGAATGTTTGGATACTGTGGATACTTGCGAGCTGCAGAATGTTTGAAAACTATGGATACTTGCGAGCTGCAGAATGTTTGGAAACTATGGATACTTGCGAGCTGCAGAATATTTGGAAACTATGGATACTTGCGAGCTGCAGAATGTTTGGAAACTATGGATACTTGCGAAGTGCAGAATGTTTGGAAATTATGGATACTTGCTAGCTGCAGAATGTTTGGAAACCATGGATACTTGCAAGCTGCAGAATGTTTGGAAACTATGGATACTTGCGAGCTGCAGAATATTTGGAAACTATTGATACTTGTGAGCTGCAGAATGCTTGGAAACTATGGATACTTGCGAGCTGCAGAATATTTGGAAACTATTGATACTTGTGAGCTGCAGAATGTTTGGAAACTATGGATACTTGCGAGCTGCAGAATATTTGGAAACTATTGATACTTGTGAGCTGCAGAATGTTTGGAAACTATGGATACTTGCGAGCTGCAGAATATTTGGAAACTATTGATACTTGTGAGCTGCAGAATGTTTGGAAACTATGGATACTTGCGAGCTGCAGAATATTAGGAAACTATGGATACTTGTGAGCTGCAGAATGTTTGGAAACTATGGATACTTGCGAGCTGCAGAATATTAGGAAACTATGGATGCTTGGGAGCTGCAGAATGCGTGGAAACTATGGATACTCGCGAGCTGCAAAGTGCTTGGAAACTATGGATACTTGCGAGCTGCAGAATGCTTGGAAACTATGGATACTTGCGAGCTGCAGAATGCTTGGAAACTATGGATACTTGCGAGCTGCAGAATGCTGGAAACTATGGATACTTGCGAGCTGCAGATATTTGGAAACTATGGATACTTGCGAGCTGCAGAATGTTTGGAAACTATGGATACTTGCGAGCTGCAGAATACTGGGAAACTATGGATACTTGCGAGCTGCAGAATGCTTGGAAACTATGGATACTTGCGAGCTGCAGAATACTTGGAAACTATGGATACTTGCGAGCTGCAGGATGCTTGGAAACTATGGATACTTGCGAGCTGCAGGATGCTTTGGGAAACTATGGATACTTGCGAGCTGCAGGATGCTGGGAAACTATGGATACTTGCGAGCTGCAGAATGCTGGGAAACTATGGATACTTGCGAGCTGCAGAATGCTGGGAAACTATGGATACTTGCGAGCTGCAGAATGTTTGGAAACTGTGGATACTTGCGAGCTGCAGAATGCTTGGAAACTGTGGATACTTGCGAGCTGCAGAATGCTTGGAAACTGTGGATACTTGCGAGCTGCAGAATGTTTGGAAACTGTGGATACTTGCGAGCTGCAGAATGTTTGGAAACTGTGGATACTTGCGAGCTGCAGAATGTTTGGAAACTGTGGATACTTGCGAGCTGCAGAATGTTTGGAAACTGTGGATACTTGCGAGCTGCAGAATGCTTGGAAACTGTGGATACTTGCGAGCTGCAGAATGCTTGGAAACTGTGGATACTTGCGAGCTGCAGAATGCTTGGAAACTGTGGATACTTGCGAGCTGCAGAATGCTTGGAAACTGTGGATACTTGCGAGCTGCAGAATGTTTGGAAACTGTGGATACTTGCGAGCTGCAGAATGTTTGGAAACTATGGATACTTGCGAGCTGCAGAATGTTTGGAAACTATGGATACTTGCGAGTGCAGAATGTTTGGAAACTATGGATACTTGCGAGCTGCAGAATGTTTGGAAACTATGGATACTTGCGAGCTGCAGAATGTTTGGAAACTATGGATACTTGCGAGCTGCAGAATGTTTGGAAACTATGGATACTTGCGAGCTGCAGAATGTTTGGAAACTATGGATACTTGCGAGCTGCAGAATGTTTGGAAACTATGGATACTTGCGAGCTGCAGAATGTTTGGAAACTATGGATACTTGCAAGCTGCAGAATGTTTGGAAACTATGGATACTTGCGAGCTGCAGAATATTTGGAAACTATGGATACTTGTAAGCTGCAGAATGTTTGGAAACTATGGATACTTGCGAGCTGCAGAATGCTTGGAAACTATGGATACTTGCGAGCTGCAGAATTTGGAAACTATGGATACTTGCGAGCTGCAGAATGTTTGGAAACTATGGATACTTGCGAGCTGCAGAATTTGGAAACTATGGATACTTGCGAGCTGCAGAATGTTTGGAAACTATGGATACTTGCGAGCTGCAGAATATTGGAAACTATGGATACTTGCGAGCTGCAGAATATTGGAAACTATGGATACTTGCGAGCTGCAGAATGCTTGGAAACTATGGATACTTGCGAGCTGCAGAATGCTTGGAAACTTGGATACTTGCGAGCTGCAGAATGCTTGGAAACTATGGATACTTGCGAGCTGCAGAATGCTGGAAACTATGGATACTTGCGAGCTGCAGAATTTGGAAACTATGGATACTTGCGAGCTGCAGAATGTTTGGAAACTATGGATACTTGCGAGCTGCAGAATGTTTGGATACTGTGGATACTTGCGAGCTGCAGAATGCTTGGAAACTGTGGATACTTGCGAGCTGCAGAATAATTGGAAACTGTGGATACTTGCGAGCTGCAGAATGCTTGGAAACTGTGGATACTTGCGAGCTGCAGAATGCTTGGAAACTGTGGATACTTGCGAGCTGCAGAATGCTTGGAAACTGTGGATACTTGCGAGCTGCAGAATGCTTGGAAACTGTGGATACTTGCGAGCTGCAGAATATTGGAAACTGTGGATACTTGCGAGCTGCAGAATGCTTGGAAACTGTGGATACTTGCGAGCTGCAGAATGCTTGGAAACTGTGGATACTTGCGAGCTGCAGAATGCTTGGAAACTGTGGATACTTGCGAGGTGCAGAATGCTTGGAAACTGTGGATACTTGCGAGCTGCAGAATGCTTGGAAACTATGGATACTTGCGAGCTGCAGAATGTTTGGAAACTATGGATACTTGCGAGCTGCAGAATGTTTGGAAACTGTGGATACTTGCGAGCTGCAGAATGCTTGGAAACTGTGGATACTTGCGAGCTGCAGAATGCTTGGAAACTGTGGATACTTGCGAGCTGCAGAATGCTTGGAAACTGTGGATACTTGCGAGCTGCAGAATGCTTGGAAACTGTGGATACTTGCGAGCTGCAGAATGCTTGGAAACTGTGGATACTTGCGAGCTGCAGAATGCTTGGAAACTGTGGATACTTGCGAGCTGCAGAATGCTTGGAAACTGTGGATACTTGCGAGCTGCAGAATGCTTGGAAACTGTGGATACTTGCGAGCTGCAGAATGCTTGGAAACTGTGGATACTTGCGAGCTGCAGAATGCTTGGAAACTGTGGATACTTGCGAGCTGCAGAATGCTTGGAAACTGTGGATACTTGCGAGCTGCAGAATGCTTGGAAACTGTGGATACTTGCGAGCTGCAGAATGCTTGGAAACTGTGGATACTTGCGAGCTGCAGAATGCTTGGAAACTGTGGATACTTGCGAGCTGCAGAATGCTTGGAAACTGTGGATACTTGCGAGCTGCAGAATGCTTGGAAACTGTGGATACTTGCGAGCTGCAGAATGCTTGGAAACTGTGGATACTTGCGAGCTGCAGAATGCTTGGAAACTGTGGATACTTGCGAGCTGCAGAATGCTTGGAAACTGTGGATACTTGCGAGCTGCAGAATGCTTGGAAACTGTGGATACTTGCGAGCGCAGAATGCTTGGAAACTGTGGATACTTGCGAGCTGCAGAATGCTTGGAAACTGTGGATACTTGCGAGCTGCAGAATGCTTGGAAACTGTGGATACTTGCGAGCTGCAGAATGCTTGGAAACTGTGGATACTTGCGAGCCTGCAGAATGCTTGGAAACTGTGGATACTTGCGCAAATGCTTGGATACTGTGGATACTTGCGAGCTGCAGAATGTTTGGAAACTGTGGATACTTGCGAGCTGCAGAATGCTTGGAAACTGTGGATACTTGCGAGCTGCAGAATGCTTGGAAACTGTGGATACTTGCGAGCTGCAGAATGCTTGGAAACTGTGGATACTTGCGACTGCAGAATGCTTGGAAACTGTGGATACTTGCGCAAATGCTTGGATACTGTGGATACTTGCGAGCTGCAGAATGTTTGGAAACTGTGGATACTTGCGAGCTGCAGAATGTTTGGAAACTGTGGATACTTGCGAGCTGCAGAATGTTTGGAAACTGTGGATACTTGCGAGCTGCAGAATGCTTGGAAACTGTGGATACTTGCGAGCTGCAGAATGCTTGGAAACTGTGGATACTTGCGAGCTGCAGAATGCTTGGAAACTGTGGATACTTGCGAGCTGCAGAATGCTTGGAAACTGTGGATACTTGCGAGCTGCAGAATGCTTGGAAACTGTGGATACTTGCGAGCTGCAGAATGTTTGGAACTGTGGATACTTGCGAGCTGCAGAATGTTTGGAAACTATGGATACTTGCGAGCTGCAGAATATTTGGAAACTATGGATACTTGCGAGCTGCAGAATGTTTGGAAACTATGGATACTTGCGAGCTGCAGAATATTTGGAAACTATGGATACTTGCGAGCTGCAGAATATTTGGAAACTATGGATACTTGCGAGCTGCAGAATGTTTGGAAACTGTGGATACTTGCGAGCTGCAGAATGCTTGGAAACTGTGGATACTTGCGAGCTGCAGAATGCTTGGAAACTGTGGATACTTGCGAGTGCAGAATGCTTGGAAACTGTGGATACTTGCGAGCTGCAGAATGCTTGGAAACTGTGGATACTTGCGAGCTGCAGAATGCTTGGAAACTGTGGATACTTGCGAGCTGCAGAATGCTTGGAAACTGTGGATACTTGCGCAAATGCTTGGATACTGTGGATACTTGCGAGCTGCAGAATGTTTGGAAACTGTGGATACTTGCGAGCTGCAGAATGCTTGGAAACTGTGGATACTTGCGAGCTGCAGAATGTTTGGAAACTGTGGATACTTGCGAGCTGCAGAATGCTTGGAAACTGTGGATACTTGCGCAAATGCTTGGAAACTGTGGATACTTGCGAGCTGCAGAATGCTTGGAAACTGTGGATACTTGCGAGCTGCAGAATGCTTGGAAACTGTGGATACTTGCGAGGTGCAGAATGCTTGGAAACTGTGGATACTTGCGAGCTGCAGAATGCTTGGAAACTGTGGATACTTGCGAGCCGCAGAATGCTTGGAAACTGTGGATACTTGCGAGCTGCAGAATGCTTGGAAACTGTGGATACTTGCGAGCCGCAGAATGCTTGGAAACTGTGGATACTTGCGAGCTGCAGAATGCTTGGAAACTGTGGATACTTGCGAGCTGCAGAATGCTTGGAAACTGTGGATACTTGCGAGCTGCAGAATGCTTGGAAACTGTGGATACTTGCGAGCCGCAGAATGCTTGGAAACTGTGGATACTTGCGAGCCGCAGAATGCTTGGAAACTGTGGATACTTGCGAGCCGCAGAATGCTTGGAAACTGTGGATACTTGCGAGCTGCAGAATGCTTGGAAACTGTGGATACTTGCGAGCCGCAGAATGCTTGGAAACTGTGGATACTTGCGAGCTGCAGAATGCTTGGAAACTGTGGATACTTGCGAGCTGCAGAATGCTTGGAAACTGTGGATACTTGTGAGCCGCAGAATGCTTGGAAACTGTGGATACTTGCGAGCTGCAGAATGCTTGGAAACTGTGGATACTTGCGAGGTGCAGAATGCTTGGAAACTGTGGATACTTGCGAGCTGCAGAATGCTTGGAAACTGTGGATACTTGCGAGCCGCAGAATGCTTGGAAACTGTGGATACTTGCGAGGTGCAGAATGCTTGGAAACTGTGGATACTTGCGAGCTGCAGAATGCTTGGAAACTGTGGATACTTGCGAGCCGCAGAATGCTTGGAAACTGTGGATACTTGCGAGCTGCAGAATGCTTGGAAACTGTGGATACTTGCGAGCCGCAGAATGCTTGGAAACTGTGGATACTTGCGAGCTGCAGAATGCTTGGAAACTGTGGATACTTGCGAGCCGCAGAATGCTTGGAAACTGTGGATACTTGCGAGCTGCAGAATGCTTGGAAACTGTGGATACTTGCGAGCTGCAGAATGCTTGGAAACTGTGGATACTTGCGAGCCGCAGAATGCTTGGAAACTGTGGATACTTGCGAGCTGCAGAATGCTTGGAAACTGTGGATACTTGCGCAAATGCTTGGATACTGTGGATACTTGCGAGCTGCAGAATGTTTGGAAACTGTGGATACTTGCGAGCTGCAGAATGCTTGGAAACTGTGGATACTTGCGAGCTGCAGAATGTTTGGAAACTGTGGATACTTGCGAGCTGCAGAATGCTTGGAAACTGTGGATACTTGCGCAAATGCTTGGATACTGTGGATACTTGCGAGCTGCAGAATGTTTGGAAACTGGATACTTTCGAGCTGCAGAATGTTTGGAAACTGTGGATACTTGCGAGCTGCAGAATGTTTGGAAACTGTGGATACTTGCGAGCTGCAGAATAATTGGAAACTGTGGATACTTGCGAGCTGCAGAATGCTTGGAAACTGTGGATACTTGCGAGCTGCAGAATGCTTGGAAACTGTGGATACTTGCGAGCTGCAGAATGCTTGGAAACTGTGGATACTTGCGAGCTGCAGAATGCTTGGAAACTGTGGATACTTGCGAGCTGCAGAATGTTTGGATACTGTGGATACTTGCGAGCTGCAGAATGTTTGAAAACTATGGATACTTGCGAGCTGCAGAATATTTGGAATCTATGGATACTTGTGAGTTGCAGAATGTTTGGAAACTATGGATACTTGCGAGCTGCAGAATATTTGGAAACTATGGATACTTGCGAGCTGCAGAATATTTGGAAACTATGGATACTTGCGAGCTGCAGAATGTTTGGAAACTATGGATACTTGCGAGCTGCAGAATGTTTGGAAATTATGGATACTTGCGAGCTGCAGAATGTTTGGAAACTATGGATACTTGCGAAGTGCAGAATGTTTGGAAATTATGGATACTTGCGAGCTGCAGAATGTTTGGAAACTATGGATACTTGCAAGCTGCAGAATGTTTGGAAACTATGGATACTTGCGAGCTGCAGAATATTTGGAAACTATTGATACTTGTGAGCTGCAGAATGCTTGGAAACTATGGATACTTGCGAGCTGCAGAATGCTTGGAAACTATGGATACTTGCGAGCTGCAGAATATTTGGAAACTATTGATATTTGTGAGCTGCAGAATGTTTGGAAACTATGGATACTTGCGAGCTGCAGAATATTAGGAAACTATGGATACTTGTGAGCTGCAGAATGTTTGGAAACTATGGATACTTGCGAGCTGCAGAATATTAGGAAACTATGGATGTTTGGGAGCTGCAGAATGCGTGGAAACTATGGATTTTCGCGAGCTGCAAAGTGCTTGGAAACTATGGATACTTGCGAGCTGCAGAATGCTTGGAAACATTGGATACTTGCGAGCTGCCGAATGCTTGGAAACTATGGATACTTGCGAGCTGCAGAATGCTGGGAAACTATGGATACTTGCGAGCTGCAGAATATTTGGAAACTATGGATACTTGCGAGCTGCAGAATGTTTGGAAACTATGGATACTTGCGAGCTGCAGAATGTTTGGATACTGTGGATACTTGCGAGCTGCAGAATGCTTGGAAACTGTGGATACTTGCGAGCTGCAGAATAATTGGAAACTGTGGATACTTGCGAGCTGCAGAATGCTTGGAAACTGTGGATACTTGCGAGCTGCAGAATGCTTGGAAACTGTGTGGATACTTGCGAGCTGCCGAATGTTTGGATACTGTGGATACTTGCGAGCTGCAGAATGCTTGGAAACTGTGGATACTTGCGAGCTGCAGAATGCTTGGAAACTGTGGATACTTGCGAGCTGCAGAATGCTTGGAAACTGTGGATACTTGCGAGCTGCAGAATGCTTGGAAACTGTGGATACTTGCGAGCTGCAGAATGCTTGGAAACTGTGGATACTTGCGAGCTGCAGAATGCTTGGAAACTATGGATACTTGCGAGCTGCAGAATATTTGGAAACTATGGATACTTGCGAGCTGCAGAATGTTTGGAAACTATGGATACTTGCGAGCTGCAGAATGTTTGGATACTGTGGATACATGCGAGCTGCAGAATGCTTGGAAACTGTGGATACTTGCGAGGTGCAGAATGCTTGGAAACTGTGGATACTTGCGAGCTGCAGAATGCTTGGAAACTGTGGATACTTGCGAGCTGCAGAATGCTTGGAAACTGTGGATACTTGCGAGCTGCAGAATGCTTGGAAACTGTGGATACTTGCGCAAATGCTTGGATACTGTGGATACTTGCGAGCTGCAGAATGTTTGGAAACTGTGGATACTTGCGAGCTGCAGAATGCTTGGAAACTGTGGATACTTGCGAGCTGCAGAATGTTTGGAAACTGTGGATACTTGCGAGCTGCAGAATGCTTGGAAACTGTGGATACTTGCGCAAATGCTTGGATACTGTGGATACTTGCGAGCTGCAGAATGTTTGGAAACTGTGGATACTTGCGAGCTGCAGAATGTTTGGAAACTGTGGATACTTGCAGCTGCAGAATGTTTGGAAACTGTGGATACTTGCGAGCTGCAGAATGCTTGGAAACTGTGGATACTTGCGAGCTGCAGAATGCTTGGAAACTGTGGATACTTGCGAGCTGCAGAATGCTGGAAACTGTGGATACTTGCGAGCTGCAGAATGCTTGGAAACTGTGGATACTTGCGAGCTGCAGAATGTTTGGATACTGTGGATACTTGCGAGCTGCAGAATGTTTGGAAACTGTGGATACTTGCGAGCTGCAGAATATTTGGAAACTATGGATACTTGCGAGCTGCAGAATGCTTGGAAACTATGGATACTTGCGAGCTGCAGAATGCTTGGAAACTGTGGATACTTGCGAGCTGCAGAATGCTTGGAAACTGTGGATACTTGCGAGCTGCAGAATGTTTGGATACTGTGGATACTTGCGAGCTGCAGAATGTTTGAAACTATGGATACTTGCGAGCTGCAGAATGTTTGGATACTGTGGATACTTGCGAGCTGCAGAATGTTTGGAAACTATGGATACTTGCGAGCTGCAGAATATTTGGAAACTATGGATACTTGCGAGCTGCAGAATGTTTGGAAACTATGGATACTTGCGAGCTGCAGAATGTTTGGAACTATGGATACTTGCGAGCTGCAGAATGTTTGGAAACTGTGGATACTTGCGAGCTGCAGAATGTTTGGATACTGTGGATACTTGCGAGCTGCAGAATGTTTGGAAAACTATGGATACTTGCGAGCTGCAGAATGTTTGGAAACTATGGATACTTGCGAGCTGCAGAATGTTTGGAAACTATGGATACTTGCGAGCTGCAGAATGTTTGGAAACTATGGATACTTGCGAGCTGCAGAATGTTTGGAAACTATGGATACTTGCGAGCTGCAGAATGTTTGGAAACATGGATACTTGCAAGCTGCAGAATGTTTGGAAACTATGGATACTTGCGAGCTGCAGAATATTTGGAAACTATGGATACTTGCGAGCTGCAGAATGCTTGGAAACTATGGATACTTGCGAGCTGCAGAATATTTGGAAACTATTGATACTTGTGAGCTGCAGAATGTTTGGAAACTATGGATACTTGCGAGCTGCAGAATATTTGGAAACTATTGATACTTGTGAGCTGCAGAATGTTTGGAAACTATGGATACTTGCGAGCTGCAGAATATTTGGAAACTATTGATACTTGTGAGCTGCAGAATGTTTGGAAACTATGGATACTTGCGAGCTGCAGAATATTGGAAACTATGGATACTTGTGAGCTGCAGAATGTTTGGAAACTATGGATACTTGCGAGCTGCAGAATATTGGAAACTATGGATACTTGCGAGCTGCAGAATTGGAAACTATGGATACTTGCGAGCTGCAGAATGCTTGGAAACTATGGATACTTGCGAGCTGCAGAATGCTTGGAAACTATGGATACTTGCGAGCTGCAGAATGCTTGGAAACTATGGATACTTGCGAGCTGCAGAATGCTGGAAACTATGGATACTTGCGAGCTGCAGAATTTGGAAACTATGGATACTTGCGAGCTGCAGAATGTTTGGAAACTATGGATACTTGCGAGCTGCAGAATACTGGGAAACTATGGATACTTGCGAGCTGCAGAATGCTTGGAAACTATGGATACTTGCGAGCTGCAGAATACTGGAAACTATGGATACTTGCGAGCTGCAGAATGCTTGGAAACTATGGATACTTGCGAGCTGCAGGATGCTTTGGAAACTATGGATACTTGCGAGCTGCAGGATGCTTGGAAACTATGGATACTTGCGAGCTGCAGAATGCTGGGAAACTATGGATACTTGCGAGCTGCAGAATGCTGGGAAACTATGGATACTTGCGAGCTGCAGAATGTTTGGAAACTATGGATACTTGCGAGCTGCAGAATGCTTGGAAACTGTGGATACTTGCGAGCTGCAGAATGCTTGGAAACTGTGGATACTTGCGAGCTGCAGAATGTTTGGAAACTATGGATACTTGCGAGCTGCAGAATGTTTGGAAACTGTGGATACTTGCGAGCTGCAGAATGTTTGGAAACTGTGGATACTTGCGAGCTGCAAATTTGGAAACTGTGGATACTTGCGAGCTGCAGAATGCTTGGAAACTGTGGATACTTGCGAGCTGCAGAATGCTTGGAAACTGTGGATACTTGCGAGCTGCAGAATGCTTGGAAACTGTGGATACTTGCGAGCTGCAGAATGCTTGGAAACTGTGGATACTTGCGAGCTGCAGAATGTTTGGATACTGTGGATACTTGCGAGCTGCAGAATGTTTGAAAACTATGGATACTTGCGAGCTGCAGAATATTTGGAATCTATGGATACTTGTGAGTTGCAGAATGTTTGGAAACTATGGATACTTGCGAGCTGCAGAATATTTGGAAACTATGGATACTTGCGAGCTGCAGAATGTTTGGAAACTATGGATACTTGCGAGCTGCAGAATGTTTGGAAATTATGGATACTTGCGAGCTGCAGAATGTTTGGAAACTATGGATACTTGCGAAGTGCAGAATGTTTGGAAATTATGGATACTTGCGAGCTGCAGAATGTTTGGAAACTATGGATACTTGCAAGCTGCAGAATGTTTGGAAACTATGGATACTTGCGAGCTGCAGAATATTTGGAAACTATTGATACTTGTAAGCTGCAGAATGCTTGGAAACTATGGATACTTGCGAGCTGCAGAATGCTTGGAAACTATGGATACTTGCGAGCTGCAGAATATTTGGAAACTATTGATACTTGTGAGCTGCAGAATGTTTGGAAACTATGGATACTTGCGAGCTGCAGAATATTAGGAAACTATGGATACTTGTGAGCTGCAGAATGTTTGGAAACTATGGATACTTGCGAGCTGCAGAATATTAGGAAACTATGGATGTTTGCGAGCTGCAGAATGCGTGGAAACTATGGATACTCGCGAGCTGCAAATGCTTGGAAACTATGGATACTTGCGAGCTGCAGAATGCTTGGAAACATATGGATACTTGCGAGCTGCAGAATGCTTGGAAACTATGGATACTTGCGAGCTGCAGAATGCTGGAAACTATGGATACTTGCGAGCTGCAGAATATTTGGAAACTATGGATACTTGCAAGCTGCAGAATGTTTGGAAACTATGGATACTTGCGAGCTGCAGAATGTTTGGAATACTGTGGATACTTGCGAGCTGCAGAATGCTTGGAAACTGTGGATACTTGCGAGCTGCAGAATGCTTGGAAACTGTGGATACTTGCGAGCTGCAGAATGCTTGGAAACTGTGGATACTTGCGAGCTGCAGAATGCTTGGAAACTGTGGATACTTGCGAGCTGCAGAATGTTTGGAAACTGTGGATACTTGCGAGCTGCAGAATGTTTGGAAACTGTGGATACTTGCGAGCTGCAGAATGCTTGGAAACTGTGGATACTTGCGAGCTGCAGAATGCTTGGAAACTGTGGATACTTGCGAGCTGCAGAATGCTTGGAAACTGTGGATACTTGCGAGCTGCAGAATGCTTGGAAACTGTGGATACTTGCGAGCTGCAGAATGCTTGGAAACTATGGATACTTGCGAGCTGCAGAATTTGGAAACTATGGATACTTGCGAGCTGCAGAATATTTGGAAACTATGGATACTTGCGAGCTGCAGAATGTTTGGAAACTGTGGATACTTGCGAGCTGCAGAATGCTTGGAAACTGTGGATACTTGCGAGGTGCAGAATGCTTGGAAACTGTGGATACTTGCGAGCTGCAGAATGCTTGGAAACTGTGGATACTTGCGAGCTGCAGAATGCTTGGAAACTGTGGATACTTGCGAGCTGCAGAATGCTTGGAAACTGTGGATACTTGCGAGCTGCAGAATGCTTGGATACTGTGGATACTTGCGAGCTGCAGAATGCTTGGAAACTGTGGATACTTGCGAGCTGCAGAATGCTTGGAAACTGTGGATACTTGCGAGCTGCAGAATGCTTGGAAACTGTGGATACTTGCGAGCTGCAGAATGCTTGGAAACTGTGGATACTTGCGAGCTGCAGAATGCTTGGAAACTGTGGATACTTGCGAGCTGCAGAATGCTTGGAAACTGTGGATACTTGCGAGCTGCAGAATGCTTGGAAACTGTGGATACTTGCGAGCTGCAGAATGCTTGGAAACTGTGGATACTTGCGAGCTGCAGAATGCTTGGAAACTGTGGATACTTGCGAGCTGCAGAATGCTTGGAAACTGTGGATACTTGCGAGCTGCAGAATGCTTGGAAACTGTGGATACTTGCGAGCTGCAGAATGCTTGGAAACTGTGGATACTTGCGAGCTGCAGAATGCTTGGAAACTGTGGATACTTGCGAGCTGCAGAATGCTTGGAAACTGTGGATACTTGCGAGCTGCAGAATGCTTGGAAACTGTGGATACTTGCGAGTGCAGAATGCTTGGAAACTGTGGATACTTGCGAGCTGCAGAATGCTTGGAAACTGTGGATACTTGCGAGCTGCAGAATGCTTGGAAACTGTGGATACTTGCGAGCTGCAGAATGCTTGGAAACTGTGGATACTTGCGAGCTGCAGAATGCTTGGAAACTGTGGATACTTGCGAGCGCAGAATGCTTGGAAACTGTGGATACTTGCGAGCTGCAGAATGCTTGGAAACTGTGGATACTTGCGAGCTGCAGAATGCTTGGAAACTGTGGATACTTGCGAGCTGCAGAATGCTTGGAAACTGTGGATACTTGCTGCAGAATGCTTGGAAACTGTGGATACTTGCGCAAATGCTTGGATACTGTGGATACTTGCGAGCTGCAGAATGTTTGGAAACTGTGGATACTTGCGAGCTGCAGAATGTTTGGAAACTGTGGATACTTGCGAGCTGCAGAATGTTTGGAAACTGTGGATACTTGCGAGCTGCAGAATGCTTGGAAACTGTGGATACTTGCGAGCTGCAGAATGCTTGGAAACTGTGGATACTTGCGAGCTGCAGAATGCTTGGAAACTGTGGATACTTGCGAGCTGCAGAATGCTTGGAAACTGTGGATACTTGCGAGCTGCAGAATGCTTGGAAACTGTGGATACTTGCGAGCTGCAGAATGTTTGGAACTGTGGATACTTGCGAGCTGCAGAATGTTTGGAAACTATGGATACTTGCGAGCTGCAGAATGTTTGGAAACTATGGATACTTGCGAGCTGCAGAATGTTTGGAAACTATGGATACTTGCGAGCTGCAGAATATTTGGAAACTATGGATACTTGCGAGCTGCAGAATGTTTGGAAACTATGGATACTTGCGAGCTGCAGAATGTTTGGAAACTATGGATACTTGCGAGCTGCAGAATGCTTGGAACTGTGGATACTTGCGAGCTGCAGAATGCTTGGAAACTGTGGATACTTGCGAGCTGCAGAATGCTTGGAAACTGTGGATACTTGCGAGCTGCAGAATGCTTGGAAACTGTGGATACTTGCGAGCTGCAGAATGCTTGGAAACTGTGGATACTTGCGAGCTGCAGAATGCTTGGAAACTGTGGATACTTGCGCAAATGCTTGGATACTGTGGATACTTGCGAGCTGCAGAATGTTTGGAAACTGTGGATACTTGCGAGCTGCAGAATGCTTGGAAACTGTGGATACTTGCGAGCTGCAGAATGTTTGGAAACTGTGGATACTTGCGAGCTGCAGAATGCTTGGAAACTGTGGATACTTGCGCAAATGCTTGGAAACTGTGGATACTTGCGAGCTGCAGAATGCTTGGAAACTGTGGATACTTGCGAGCTGCAGAATGCTTGGAAACTGTGGATACTTGCGAGGTGCAGAATGCTTGGAAACTGTGGATACTTGCGAGCTGCAGAATGCTTGGAAACTGTGGATACTTGCGAGCCGCAGAATGCTTGGAAACTGTGGATACTTGCGAGCTGCAGAATGCTTGGAAACTGTGGATACTTGCGAGCCGCAGAATGCTTGGAAACTGTGGATACTTGCGAGCTGCAGAATGCTTGGAAACTGTGGATACTTGCGAGCTGCAGAATGCTTGGAAACTGTGGATACTTGCGAGCTGCAGAATGCTTGGAAACTGTGGATACTTGCGAGCCGCAGAATGCTTGGAAACTGTGGATACTTGCGAGCCGCAGAATGCTTGGAAACTGTGGATACTTGCGAGCCGCAGAATGCTTGGAAACTGTGGATACTTGCGAGCTGCAGAATGCTTGGAAACTGTGGATACTTGCGAGCCGCAGAATGCTTGGAAACTGTGGATACTTGCGAGCTGCAGAATGCTTGGAAACTGTGGATACTTGCGAGCTGCAGAATGCTTGGAAACTGTGGATACTTGTGAGCCGCAGAATGCTTGGAAACTGTGGATACTTGCGAGCTGCAGAATGCTTGGAAACTGTGGATACTTGCGAGGTGCAGAATGCTTGGAAACTGTGGATACTTGCGAGCTGCAGAATGCTTGGAAACTGTGGATACTTGCGAGCCGCAGAATGCTTGGAAACTGTGGATACTTGCGAGGTGCAGAATGCTTGGAAACTGTGGATACTTGCGAGCTGCAGAATGCTTGGAAACTGTGGATACTTGCGAGCCGCAGAATGCTTGGAAACTGTGGATACTTGCGAGCTGCAGAATGCTTGGAAACTGTGGATACTTGCGAGCCGCAGAATGCTTGGAAACTGTGGATACTTGCGAGCTGCAGAATGCTTGGAAACTGTGGATACTTGCGAGCCGCAGAATGCTTGGAAACTGTGGATACTTGCGAGCTGCAGAATGCTTGGAAACTGTGGATACTTGCGAGCTGCAGAATGCTTGGAAACTGTGGATACTTGCGAGCCGCAGAATGCTTGGAAACTGTGGATACTTGCGAGCTGCAGAATGCTTGGAAACTGTGGATACTTGCGCAAATGCTTGGATACTGTGGATACTTGCGAGCTGCAGAATGTTTGGAAACTGTGGATACTTGCGAGCTGCAGAATGCTTGGAAACTGTGGATACTTGCGAGCTGCAGAATGTTTGGAAACTGTGGATACTTGCGAGCTGCAGAATGCTTGGAAACTGTGGATACTTGCGCAAATGCTTGGATACTGTGGATACTTGCGAGCTGCAGAATGTTTGGAAACTGGATACTTTCGAGCTGCAGAATGTTTGGAAACTGTGGATACTTGCGAGCTGCAGAATGTTTGGAAACTGTGGATACTTGCGAGCTGCAGAATAATTGGAAACTGTGGATACTTGCGAGCTGCAGAATGCTTGGAAACTGTGGATACTTGCGAGCTGCAGAATGCTTGGAAACTGTGGATACTTGCGAGCTGCAGAATGCTTGGAAACTGTGGATACTTGCGAGCTGCAGAATGCTTGGAAACTGTGGATACTTGCGAGCTGCAGAATGTTTGGATACTGTGGATACTTGCGAGCTGCAGAATGTTTGAAAACTATGGATACTTGCGAGCTGCAGAATATTTGGAATCTATGGATACTTGTGAGTTGCAGAATGTTTGGAAACTATGGATACTTGCGAGCTGCAGAATATTTGGAAACTATGGATACTTGCGAGCTGCAGAATATTTGGAAACTATGGATACTTGCGAGCTGCAGAATGTTTGGAAACTATGGATACTTGCGAGCTGCAGAATGTTTGGAAATTATGGATACTTGCGAGCTGCAGAATGTTTGGAAACTATGGATACTTGCGAAGTGCAGAATGTTTGGAAATTATGGATACTTGCGAGCTGCAGAATGTTTGGAAACTATGGATACTTGCAAGCTGCAGAATGTTTGGAAACTATGGATACTTGCGAGCTGCAGAATATTTGGAAACTATTGATACTTGTGAGCTGCAGAATGCTTGGAAACTATGGATACTTGCGAGCTGCAGAATGCTTGGAAACTATGGATACTTGCGAGCTGCAGAATATTTGGAAACTATTGATATTTGTGAGCTGCAGAATGTTTGGAAACTATGGATACTTGCGAGCTGCAGAATATTAGGAAACTATGGATACTTGTGAGCTGCAGAATGTTTGGAAACTATGGATACTTGCGAGCTGCAGAATATTAGGAAACTATGGATGTTTGGGAGCTGCAGAATGCGTGGAAACTATGGATTTTCGCGAGCTGCAAAGTGCTTGGAAACTATGGATACTTGCGAGCTGCAGAATGCTTGGAAACATTGGATACTTGCGAGCTGCCGAATGCTTGGAAACTATGGATACTTGCGAGCTGCAGAATGCTGGGAAACTATGGATACTTGCGAGCTGCAGAATATTTGGAAACTATGGATACTTGCGAGCTGCAGAATGTTTGGAAACTATGGATACTTGCGAGCTGCAGAATGTTTGGATACTGTGGATACTTGCGAGCTGCAGAATGCTTGGAAACTGTGGATACTTGCGAGCTGCAGAATAATTGGAAACTGTGGATACTTGCGAGCTGCAGAATGCTTGGAAACTGTGGATACTTGCGAGCTGCAGAATGCTTGGAAACTGTGTGGATACTTGCGAGCTGCCGAATGTTTGGATACTGTGGATACTTGCGAGCTGCAGAATGCTTGGAAACTGTGGATACTTGCGAGCTGCAGAATGCTTGGAAACTGTGGATACTTGCGAGCTGCAGAATGCTTGGAAACTGTGGATACTTGCGAGCTGCAGAATGCTTGGAAACTGTGGATACTTGCGAGCTGCAGAATGCTTGGAAACTGTGGATACTTGCGAGCTGCAGAATGCTTGGAAACTATGGATACTTGCGAGCTGCAGAATATTTGGAAACTATGGATACTTGCGAGCTGCAGAATGTTTGGAAACTATGGATACTTGCGAGCTGCAGAATGTTTGGATACTGTGGATACATGCGAGCTGCAGAATGCTTGGAAACTGTGGATACTTGCGAGGTGCAGAATGCTTGGAAACTGTGGATACTTGCGAGCTGCAGAATGCTTGGAAACTGTGGATACTTGCGAGCTGCAGAATGCTTGGAAACTGTGGATACTTGCGAGCTGCAGAATGCTTGGAAACTGTGGATACTTGCGCAAATGCTTGGATACTGTGGATACTTGCGAGCTGCAGAATGTTTGGAAACTGTGGATACTTGCGAGCTGCAGAATGCTTGGAAACTGTGGATACTTGCGAGCTGCAGAATGTTTGGAAACTGTGGATACTTGCGAGCTGCAGAATGCTTGGAAACTGTGGATACTTGCGCAAATGCTTGGATACTGTGGATACTTGCGAGCTGCAGAATGTTTGGAAACTGTGGATACTTGCGAGCTGCAGAATGTTTGGAAACTGTGGATACTTGCAGGCTGCAGAATGTTTGGATACTGTGGATACTTGCGAGCTGCAGAATGCTTGGAAACTGTGGATACTTGCGAGCTGCAGAATAATTGGAAACTGTGGATACTTGCGAGCTGCAGAATGCTCGGAAACTGTGGATACTTGCGAGCTGCAGAATGCTTGGAAACTGTGGATACTTGCGAGCTGCAGAATGTTTGGATACTGTGGATACTTGCGAGCTGCAGAATGTTTGAAAACTATGGATACTTGCGAGCTGCAGATTATTTAGAATCTATGGATACTTGCGAGCTGCAGAATGCTTGGAAACTATGGATACTTGCGAGCTGCAGAATGTTTGGATACTGTGGATACTTGCGAGCTGCAGAATGCTTGGAAACTGTGGATACTTGCGAGCTGCAGAATGTTTGGATACTGTGGATACTTGCGAGCTGCAGAATGTTTGAAAACTATGGATACTTGCGAGCTGCAGAATGTTTGGATACTGTGGATACTTGCGAGCTGCAGAATGTTTGGAAACTATGGATACTTGCGAGCTGCAGAATATTTGGAAACTATGGATACTTGCGAGCTGCAGAATGTTTGGAAACTATGGATACTTGCGAGCTGCAGAATGTTTGGATACTGTGGATACTTGCGAGCTGCAGAATGCTTGAAAACTGTGGATACTTGCGAGCTGCAGAATGTTTGGATACTGTGGATACTTGCGAGCTGCAGAATGTTTGAAAACTATGGATACTTGCGAGCTGCAGAATGTTTGGAAACTATGGATACTTGCGAGCTGCAGAATATTTGGAAACTATGGATACTTGCGAGCTGCAGAATGTTTGGAAACTATGGATACTTGCGAAGTGCAGAATGTTTGGAAATTATGGATACTTGCTAGCTGCAGAATGTTTGGAAACCATGGATACTTGCAAGCTGCAGAATGTTTGGAAACTATGGATACTTGCGAGCTGCAGAATATTTGGAAACTATTGATACTTGTGAGCTGCAGAATGCTTGGAAACTATGGATACTTGCGAGCTGCAGAATATTTGGAAACTATTGATACTTGTGAGCTGCAGAATGTTTGGAAACTATGGATACTTGCGAGCTGCAGAATATTTGGAAACTATTGATACTTGTGAGCTGCAGAATGTTTGGAAACTATGGATACTTGCGAGCTGCAGAATATTTGGAAACTATTGATACTTGTGAGCTGCAGAATGTTTGGAAACTATGGATACTTGCGAGCTGCAGAATATTAGGAAACTATGGATACTTGTGAGCTGCAGAATGTTTGGAAACTATGGATACTTGCGAGCTGCAGAATATTAGGAAACTATGGATGCTTGGGAGCTGCAGAATGCGTGGAAACTATGGATACTCGCGAGCTGCAAAGTGCTTGGAAACTATGGATACTTGCGAGCTGCAGAATGCTTGGAAACTTGGATACTTGCGAGCTGCAGAATGCTTGGAAACTATGGATACTTGCGAGCTGCAGAATGCTGGAAACTATGGATACTTGCGAGCTGCAGATATTTGGAAACTATGGATACTTGCGAGCTGCAGAATGTTTGGAAACTATGGATACTTGCGAGCTGCAGAATGCTGGGAAACTATGGATACTTGCGAGCTGCAGAATGCTGGAAACTATGGATACTTGCGAGCTGCAGAATACTGGGAAACTATGGATACTTGCGAGCTGCAGGATGCTTGGAAACTATGGATACTTGCGAGCTGCAGGATGCTTTGAAACTATGGATACTTGCGAGCTGCAGATGCTGGGAAACTATGGATACTTGCGAGCTGCAGAATGCTGGGAAACTATGGATACTTGCGAGCTGCAGAATGCTGGAAACTATGGATACTTGCGAGCTGCAGAATGTTTGGAAACTGTGGATACTTGCGAGCTGCAGAATGCTTGGAAACTGTGGATACTTGCTGCAGAATGCTTGGAAACTGTGGATACTTGCGAGCTGCAGAATGTTTGGAAACTGGATACTTGCGAGCTGCAGAATGTTTGGAAACTGTGGATACTTGCGAGCTGCAGAATGTTTGGAAACTGTGGATACTTGCGAGCTGCAAATTTGGAAACTGTGGATACTTGCGAGCTGCAGAATGCTTGGAAACTGTGGATACTTGCGAGCTGCAGAATGCTTGGAAACTGTGGATACTTGCGAGCTGCAGAATGCTTGGAAACTGTGGATACTTGCGAGCTGCAGAATGCTTGGAAACTGTGGATACTTGCGAGCTGCAGAATGTTTGGATACTGTGGATACTTGCGAGCTGCAGAATGTTTGAAAACTATGGATACTTGCGAGCTGCAGAATATTTGGAATCTATGGATACTTGTGAGTTGCAGAATGTTTGGAAACTATGGATACTTGCGAGCTGCAGAATATTTGGAAACTATGGATACTTGCGAGCTGCAGAATGTTTGGAAACTATGGATACTTGCGAGCTGCAGAATGTTTGGAAATTATGGATACTTGCGAGCTGCAGAATGTTTGGAAACTATGGATACTTGCGAAGTGCAGAATGTTTGGAAATTATGGATACTTGCGAGCTGCAGAATGTTTGGAAACTATGGATACTTGCAAGCTGCAGAATGTTTGGAAACTATGGATACTTGCGAGCTGCAGAATATTTGGAAACTATTGATACTTGTAAGCTGCAGAATGCTTGGAAACTATGGATACTTGCGAGCTGCAGAATGCTTGGAAACTATGGATACTTGCGAGCTGCAGAATATTTGGAAACTATTGATACTTGTGAGCTGCAGAATGTTTGGAAACTATGGATACTTGCGAGCTGCAGAATATTAGGAAACTATGGATACTTGTGAGCTGCAGAATGTTTGGAAACTATGGATACTTGCGAGCTGCAGAATATTAGGAAACTATGGATGTTTGGGAGCTGCAGAATGCGTGGAAACTATGGATACTCGCGAGCTGCAAAGTGCTTGGAAACTATGGATACTTGCGAGCTGCAGAATGCTTGGAAACATTGGATACTTGCGAGCTGCAGAATGCTTGGAAACTATGGATACTTGCGAGCTGCAGAATGCTGGGAAACTATGGATACTTGCGAGCTGCAGAATATTTGGAAACTATGGATACTTGCAAGCTGCAGAATGTTTGGAAACTATGGATACTTGCGAGCTGCAGAATGTTTGGATACTGTGGATACTTGCGAGCTGCAGAATGCTTGGAAACTGTGGATACTTGCGAGCAGCAGAATAATTGGAAACTGTGGATACTTGCGAGCTGCAGAATGCTTGGAAACTGTGGATACTTGCGAGCTGCAGAATGCTTGGAAACTGTGGATACTTGCGAGCTGCCGAATGTTTGGATACTGTGGATACTTGCGAGCTGCAGAATGCTTGGAAACTGTGGATACTTGCGAGCTGCAGAATAATTGGAAACTGTGGATACTTGCGAGCTGCAGAATGCTTGGAAACTGTGGATACTTGCGAGCTGCAGAATGCTTGGAAACTGTGGATACTTGCGAGGTGCAGAATGCTTGGAAACTGTGGATACTTGCGAGCTGCAGAATGCTTGGAAACTATGGATACTTGCGAGCTGCAGAATATTTGGAAACTATGGATACTTGCGAGCTGCAGAATGTTTGGAAACTATGGATACTTGCGAGCTGCAGAATGTTTGGAAACTGTGGATACTTGCGAGCTGCAGAATGCTTGGAAACTGTGGATACTTGCGAGGTGCAGAATGCTTGGAAACTGTGGATACTTGCGAGCTGCAGAATGCTTGGAAACTGTGGATACTTGCGAGCTGCAGAATGCTTGGAAACTGTGGATACTTGCGAGCTGCAGAATGCTTGGAAACTGTGGATACTTGCGCAAATGCTTGGATACTGTGGATACTTGCGAGCTGCAGAATGTTTGGAAACTGTGGATACTTGCGAGCTGCAGAATGCTTGGAAACTGTGGATACTTGCGAGCTGCAGAATGTTTGGAAACTGTGGATACTTGCGAGCTGCAGAATGCTTGGAAACTGTGGATACTTGCGAGCTGCAGAATGCTTGGAAACTGTGGATACTTGCGAGGTGCAGAATGCTTGGAAACTGTGGATACTTGCGAGCTGCAGAATGCTTGGAAACTGTGGATACTTGCGAGCCGCAGAATGCTTGGAAACTGTGGATACTTGCGAGCTGCAGAATGCTTGGAAACTGTGGATACTTGCGAGCTGCAGAATGCTTGGAAACTGTGGATACTTGCGAGCTGCAGAATGCTTGGAAACTGTGGATACTTGCGAGCTGCAGAATGCTTGGAAACTGTGGATACTTGCGAGGTGCAGAATGCTTGGAAACTGTGGATACTTGCGAGCTGCAGAATGCTTGGAAACTGTGGATACTTGCGAGCCGCAGAATGCTTGGAAACTGTGGATACTTGCGAGGTGCAGAATGCTTGGAAACTGTGGATACTTGCGAGCTGCAGAATGCTTGGAAACTGTGGATACTTGCGAGCCGCAGAATGCTTGGAAACTGTGGATACTTGCGAGCTGCAGAATGCTTGGAAACTGTGGATACTTGCGCAAATGCTTGGATACTGTGGATACTTGCGAGCTGCAGAATGTTTGGAAACTGTGGATACTTGCGAGCTGCAGAATGCTTGGAAACTGTGGATACTTGCGAGCTGCAGAATGTTTGGAAACTGTGGATACTTGCGACCTGCAGAATGCTTGGAAACTGTGGATACTTGCGCAAATGCTTGGATACTGTGGATACTTGCGAGCTGCAGAATGTTTGGAAACTGTGGATACTTGCGAGCTGCAGAATGTTTGGAAACTGTGGATACTTGCGAGCTGCAGAATGTTTGGAAACTGTGGATACTTGCGAGCTGCAGAATTTGGAAACTGTGGATACTTGCGAGCTGCAGAATGCTTGGAAACTGTGGATACTTGCGAGCTGCAGAATGCTTGGAAACTGTGGATACTTGCGAGCTGCAGAATGCTTGGAAACTGTGGATACTTGCGAGCTGCAGAATGCTTGGAAACTGTGGATACTTGCGAGCTGCAGAATGTTTGGATACTGTGGATACTTGCGAGCTGCAGAATGTTTGGAAACTATGGATACTTGCGAGCTGCAGAATATTTGGAAACTGTGGATACTTGCGAGCTGCAGAATGTTTGGAAACTGTGGATACTTGCGAGCTGCAGAATGCTTGGAAACTGTGGATACTTGCGAGCTGCAGAAATGCTTGGAAACTGTGGATACTTGCGAGCTGCAGAATGTTTGGAAACTGTGGATACTTGCGAGCTGCAGAATGCTTGGATACTGTGGATACTTGCGAGCTGCAGAATGCTTGGAAACTGTGGATACTTGCGAGCTGCAGAATGCTTGGAAACTGTGGATACTTGCGAGCTGCAGAATGCTTGGAAACTGTGGATACTTGCGAGCTGCAGAATGCTTGGAAACTGTGGATACTTGCGAGCTGCAGAATGCTTGGAAACTGTGGATACTTGCGCAAATGCTTGGAAACTGTGGATACTTGCGAGCTGCAGAATGCTTGGAAACTGTGGATACTTGCGAGCTGCAGAATGCTTGGAAACTGTGGATACTTGCGAGCTGCAGAATGCTTGGAAACTGTGGATACTTGCGAGCTGCAGAATGCTTGGAAACTGTGGATACTTGCGAGCGCAGAATGCTTGGAAACTGTGGATACTTGCGAGCTGCAGAATGCTTGGAAACTGTGGATACTTGCGAGCTGCAGAATGCTTGGAAACTGTGGATACTTGCGAGTGCAGAATGCTTGGAAACTGTGGATACTTGCGAGCTGCAGAATGCTTGGAAACTGTGGATACTTGCGAGCTGCAGAATGCTTGGAAACTGTGGATACTTGCGAGCTGCAGAATGCTTGGAAACTGTGGATACTTGCGAGCCGCAGAATGCTTGGAAACTGTGGATACTTGCGAGCCGCAGAATGCTTGGAAACTGTGGATACTTGCGAGCTGCAGAATGCTTGGAAACTGTGGATACTTGCGAGCTGCAGAATGCTTGGAAACTGTGGATACTTGCGAGCCGCAGAATGCTTGGAAACTGTGGATACTTGCGAGCCGCAGAATGCTTGGAAACTGTGGATACTTGCGAGCCGCAGAATGCTTGGAAACTGTGGATACTTGCGAGCTGCAGAATGCTTGGAAACTGTGGATACTTGCGAGCCGCAGAATGCTTGGAAACTGTGGATACTTGCGAGCTGCAGAATGCTTGGAAACTGTGGATACTTGCGAGCTGCAGAATGCTTGGAAACTGTGGATACTTGCGAGCCGCAGAATGCTTGGAAACTGTGGATACTTGCGAGCTGCAGAATGCTTGGAAACTGTGGATACTTGCGAGGTGCAGAATGCTTGGAAACTGTGGATACTTGCGAGCTGCAGAATGCTTGGAAACTGTGGATACTTGCGAGCCGCAGAATGCTTGGAAACTGTGGATACTTGCGAGTGCAGAATGCTTGGAAACTGTGGATACTTGCGAGCTGCAGAATGCTTGGAAACTGTGGATACTTGCGAGCGCAGAATGCTTGGAAACTGTGGATACTTGCGAGCTGCAGAATGCTTGGAAACTGTGGATACTTGCGAGCCGCAGAATGCTTGGAAACTGTGGATACTTGCGAGCTGCAGAATGCTTGGAAACTGTGGATACTTGCGAGCGCAGAATGCTTGGAAACTGTGGATACTTGCGAGCTGCAGAATGCTTGGAAACTGTGGATACTTGCGAGCTGCAGAATGCTTGGAAACTGTGGATACTTGCGAGCCGCAGAATGCTTGGAAACTGTGGATACTTGCGAGCTGCAGAATGCTTGGAAACTGTGGATACTTGCGCAAATGCTTGGATACTGTGGATACTTGCGAGCTGCAGAATGTTTGGAAACTGTGGATACTTGCGAGCTGCAGAATGCTTGGAAACTGTGGATACTTGCGAGCTGCAGAATGTTTGGAAACTGTGGATACTTGCGAGCTGCAGAATGCTTGGAAACTGTGGATACTTGCGAGCTGCAAATGCTTGGAAACTGTGGATACTTGCGAGCTGCAGAATGTTTGGAAACTGGATACTTGCGAGCTGCAGAATGTTTGGAAACTGTGGATACTTGCGAGCTGCAGAATGTTTGGAAACTGTGGATACTTGCGAGCTGCAGAATAATTGGAAACTGTGGATACTTGCGAGCTGCAGAATGCTTGGAAACTGTGGATACTTGCGAGCTGCAGAATGCTTGGAAACTGTGGATACTTGCGAGCTGCAGAATGCTTGGAAACTGTGGATACTTGCGAGCTGCAGAATGCTTGGAAACTGTGGATACTTGCGAGCTGCAGAATGTTTGGAAACTGTGGATACTTGCGAGCTGCAGAATGTTTGGAAAACTATGGATACTTGCGAGCTGCAGAATATTTGGAATCTATGGATACTTGCGAGCTGCAGAATGTTTGGAAACTATGGATACTTGCGAGCTGCAGAATATTTGGAAACTATGGATACTTGCGAGCTGCAGAATATTTGGAAACTATGGATACTTGCGAGCTGCAGAATGTTTGGAAACTATGGATACTTGCGAGCTGCAGAATGTTTGGAAACTATGGATACTTGCGAGCTGCAGAATGTTTGGAAACTATGGATACTTGCGAGCTGCAGAATGTTTGGAAACTATGGATACTTGCGAGCTGCAGAATGTTTGGAAACTATGGATACTTGCAAGCTGCAGAATGTTTGGAAACTATGGATACTTGCGAGCTGCAGAATATTTGGAAACTATTGGATACTTGTGAGCTGCAGAATGCTTGGAAACTATGGATACTTGCGAGCTGCAGAATGCTTGGAAACTATGGATACTTGCGAGCTGCAGAATATTTGGAAACTATTGGATATTTGCGAGCTGCAGAATGTTTGGAAACTATGGATACTTGCGAGCTGCAGAATATTGGAAACTATGGATACTTGCGAGCTGCAGAATGTTTGGAAACTATGGATACTTGCGAGCTGCAGAATATTAGGAAACTATGGATACTTGCGAGCTGCAGAATGCGTGGAAACTATGGATTTTCGCGAGCTGCAGAATGCTTGGAAACTATGGATACTTGCGAGCTGCAGAATGCTTGGAAACTTGGATACTTGCGAGCTGCAGAATGCTTGGAAACTATGGATACTTGCGAGCTGCAGAATGCTGGAAACTATGGATACTTGCGAGCTGCAGAATATTTGGAAACTATGGATACTTGCGAGCTGCAGAATGTTTGGAAACTATGGATACTTGCGAGCTGCAGAATGTTTGGATACTGTGGATACTTGCGAGCTGCAGAATGCTTGGAAACTGTGGATACTTGCGAGCTGCAGAATAATTGGAAACTGTGGATACTTGCGAGCTGCAGAATGCTTGGAAACTGTGGATACTTGCGAGCTGCAGAATGCTTGGAAACTGTGTGGATACTTGCGAGCTGCAGAATGTTTGGAAACTGTGGATACTTGCGAGCTGCAGAATGCTTGGAAACTGTGGATACTTGCGAGCTGCAGAATGCTTGGAAACTGTGGATACTTGCGAGCTGCAGAATGCTTGGAAACTGTGGATACTTGCGAGCTGCAGAATGCTTGGAAACTGTGGATACTTGCGAGCTGCAGAATGCTTGGAAACTGTGGATACTTGCGAGCTGCAGAATGCTTGGAAACTATGGATACTTGCGAGCTGCAGAATATTTGGAAACTATGGATACTTGCGAGCTGCAGAATGTTTGGAAACTATGGATACTTGCGAGCTGCAGAATGTTTGGATACTGTGGATACATGCGAGCTGCAGAATGCTTGGAAACTGTGGATACTTGCGAGGTGCAGAATGCTTGGAAACTGTGGATACTTGCGAGCTGCAGAATGCTTGGAAACTGTGGATACTTGCGAGCTGCAGAATGCTTGGAAACTGTGGATACTTGCGAGCTGCAGAATGCTTGGAAACTGTGGATACTTGCGCAAATGCTTGGATACTGTGGATACTTGCGAGCTGCAGAATGTTTGGAAACTGTGGATACTTGCGAGCTGCAGAATGCTTGGAAACTGTGGATACTTGCGAGCTGCAGAATGTTTGGAAACTGTGGATACTTGCGAGCTGCAGAATGCTTGGAAACTGTGGATACTTGCGCAAATGCTTGGATACTGTGGATACTTGCGAGCTGCAGAATGTTTGGAAACTGTGGATACTTGCGAGCTGCAGAATGTTTGGAAACTGTGGATACTTGCAGGCTGCAGAATGTTTGGATACTGTGGATACTTGCGAGCTGCAGAATGCTTGGAAACTGTGGATACTTGCGAGCTGCAGAATAATTGGAAACTGTGGATACTTGCGAGCTGCAGAATGCTCGGAAACTGTGGATACTTGCGAGCTGCAGAATGCTTGGAAACTGTGGATACTTGCGAGCTGCAGAATGTTTGGATACTGTGGATACTTGCGAGCTGCAGAATGTTTGAAAACTATGGATACTTGCGAGCTGCAGATTATTTAGAATCTATGGATACTTGCGAGCTGCAGAATGCTTGGAAACTATGGATACTTGCGAGCTGCAGAATGTTTGGATACTGTGGATACTTGCGAGCTGCAGAATGCTTGGAAACTGTGGATACTTGCGAGCTGCAGAATGTTTGGATACTGTGGATACTTGCGAGCTGCAGAATGTTTGAAAACTATGGATACTTGCGAGCTGCAGAATGTTTGGATACTGTGGATACTTGCGAGCTGCAGAATGTTTGGAAACTATGGATACTTGCGAGCTGCAGAATATTTGGAAACTATGGATACTTGCGAGCTGCAGAATGTTTGGAAACTATGGATACTTGCGAGCTGCAGAATGTTTGGATACTGTGGATACTTGCGAGCTGCAGAATGCTTGAAAACTGTGGATACTTGCGAGCTGCAGAATGTTTGGATACTGTGGATACTTGCGAGCTGCAGAATGTTTGAAAACTATGGATACTTGCGAGCTGCAGAATGTTTGGAAACTATGGATACTTGCGAGCTGCAGAATATTTGGAAACTATGGATACTTGCGAGCTGCAGAATGTTTGGAAACTATGGATACTTGCGAAGTGCAGAATGTTTGGAAATTATGGATACTTGCTAGCTGCAGAATGTTTGGAAACCATGGATACTTGCAAGCTGCAGAATGTTTGGAAACTATGGATACTTGCGAGCTGCAGAATATTTGGAAACTATTGATACTTGTGAGCTGCAGAATGCTTGGAAACTATGGATACTTGCGAGCTGCAGAATATTTGGAAACTATTGATACTTGTGAGCTGCAGAATGTTTGGAAACTATGGATACTTGCGAGCTGCAGAATATTTGGAAACTATTGATACTTGTGAGCTGCAGAATGTTTGGAAACTATGGATACTTGCGAGCTGCAGAATATTTGGAAACTATTGATACTTGTGAGCTGCAGAATGTTTGGAAACTATGGATACTTGCGAGCTGCAGAATATTAGGAAACTATGGATACTTGTGAGCTGCAGAATGTTTGGAAACTATGGATACTTGCGAGCTGCAGAATATTAGGAAACTATGGATGCTTGGGAGCTGCAGAATGCGTGGAAACTATGGATACTCGCGAGCTGCAAAGTGCTTGGAAACTATGGATACTTGCGAGCTGCAGAATGCTTGGAAACTATGGATACTTGCGAGCTGCAGAATGCTTGGAAACTATGGATACTTGCGAGCTGCAGAATTTGGAAACTATGGATACTTGCGAGCTGCAGAATGTTTGGAAACTATGGATACTTGCGAGCTGCAGATACTGGGAAACTATGGATACTTGCGAGCTGCAGAATGCTTGGAAACTATGGATACTTGCGAGCTGCAGAATACTGGGAAACTATGGATACTTGCGAGCTGCAGAATGCTTGGAAACTATGGATACTTGCGAGCTGCAGGATGCTTTGGAAACTATGGATACTTGCGAGCTGCAGGATGCTGGAAACTATGGATACTTGCGAGCTGCAGAATGCTGGGAAACTATGGATACTTGCGAGCTGCAGAATGCTGGGAAACTATGGATACTTGCGAGCTGCAGAATGTTTGGAAACTGTGGATACTTGCGAGCTGCAGAATGTTTGGAAACTGTGGATACTTGCGAGCTGCAAATGCTTGGAAACTGTGGATACTTGCGAGCTGCAGAATGCTTGGAAACTGTGGATACTTGCGAGCTGCAGAATGTTTGGAAACTGTGGATACTTGCGAGCTGCAGAATGTTTGGAAACTGTGGATACTTGCGAGCTGCAGAATTTGGAAACTGTGGATACTTGCGAGCTGCAGAATGTTTGGATACTGTGGATACTTGCGAGCTGCAGAATGTTTGAAAACTATGGATACTTGCGAGCTGCAGAATATTTGGAATCTATGGATACTTGTGAGTTGCAGAATGTTTGGAAACTATGGATACTTGCGAGCTGCAGAATATTTGGAAACTATGGATACTTGCGAGCTGCAGAATGTTTGGAAACTATGGATACTTGCGAGCTGCAGAATGTTTGGAAATTATGGATACTTGCGAGCTGCAGAATGTTTGGAAACTATGGATACTTGCGAAGTGCAGAATGTTTGGAAATTATGGATACTTGCGAGCTGCAGAATGTTTGGAAACTATGGATACTTGCAAGCTGCAGAATGTTTGGAAACTATGGATACTTGCGAGCTGCAGAATATTTGGAAACTATTGATACTTGTAAGCTGCAGAATGCTTGGAAACTATGGATACTTGCGAGCTGCAGAATGCTTGGAAACTATGGATACTTGCGAGCTGCAGAATATTTGGAAACTATTGATACTTGTGAGCTGCAGAATGTTTGGAAACTATGGATACTTGCGAGCTGCAGAATATTAGGAAACTATGGATACTTGTGAGCTGCAGAATGTTTGGAAACTATGGATACTTGCGAGCTGCAGAATATTAGGAAACTATGGATGTTTGGGAGCTGCAGAATGCGTGGAAACTATGGATACTCGCGAGCTGCAAAGTGCTTGGAAACTATGGATACTTGCGAGCTGCAGAATGCTTGGAAACATTGGATACTTGCGAGCTGCAGAATGCTTGGAAACTATGGATACTTGCGAGCTGCAGAATGCTGGGAAACTATGGATACTTGCGAGCTGCAGAATATTTGGAAACTATGGATACTTGCAAGCTGCAGAATGTTTGGAAACTATGGATACTTGCGAGCTGCAGAATGTTTGGATACTGTGGATACTTGCGAGCTGCAGAATGCTTGGAAACTGTGGATACTTGCGAGCAGCAGAATAATTGGAAACTGTGGATACTTGCGAGCTGCAGAATGCTTGGAAACTGTGGATACTTGCGAGCTGCAGAATGCTTGGAAACTGTGGATACTTGCGAGCTGCCGAATGTTTGGATACTGTGGATACTTGCGAGCTGCAGAATGCTTGGAAACTGTGGATACTTGCGAGCTGCAGAATAATTGGAAACTGTGGATACTTGCGAGCTGCAGAATGCTTGGAAACTGTGGATACTTGCGAGCTGCAGAATGCTTGGAAACTGTGGATACTTGCGAGGTGCAGAATGCTTGGAAACTGTGGATACTTGCGAGCTGCAGAATGCTTGGAAACTATGGATACTTGCGAGCTGCAGAATATTTGGAAACTATGGATACTTGCGAGCTGCAGAATGTTTGGAAACTATGGATACTTGCGAGCTGCAGAATGTTTGGAAACTGTGGATACTTGCGAGCTGCAGAATGCTTGGAAACTGTGGATACTTGCGAGGTGCAGAATGCTTGGAAACTGTGGATACTTGCGAGCTGCAGAATGCTTGGAAACTGTGGATACTTGCGAGCTGCAGAATGCTTGGAAACTGTGGATACTTGCGAGCTGCAGAATGCTTGGAAACTGTGGATACTTGCGCAAATGCTTGGATACTGTGGATACTTGCGAGCTGCAGAATGTTTGGAAACTGTGGATACTTGCGAGCTGCAGAATGCTTGGAAACTGTGGATACTTGCGAGCTGCAGAATGTTTGGAAACTGTGGATACTTGCGAGCTGCAGAATGCTTGGAAACTGTGGATACTTGCGAGCTGCAGAATGCTTGGAAACTGTGGATACTTGCGAGGTGCAGAATGCTTGGAAACTGTGGATACTTGCGAGCTGCAGAATGCTTGGAAACTGTGGATACTTGCGAGCCGCAGAATGCTTGGAAACTGTGGATACTTGCGAGCTGCAGAATGCTTGGAAACTGTGGATACTTGCGAGCTGCAGAATGCTTGGAAACTGTGGATACTTGCGAGCTGCAGAATGCTTGGAAACTGTGGATACTTGCGAGCTGCAGAATGCTTGGAAACTGTGGATACTTGCGAGGTGCAGAATGCTTGGAAACTGTGGATACTTGCGAGCTGCAGAATGCTTGGAAACTGTGGATACTTGCGAGCCGCAGAATGCTTGGAAACTGTGGATACTTGCGAGGTGCAGAATGCTTGGAAACTGTGGATACTTGCGAGCTGCAGAATGCTTGGAAACTGTGGATACTTGCGAGCCGCAGAATGCTTGGAAACTGTGGATACTTGCGAGCTGCAGAATGCTTGGAAACTGTGGATACTTGCGCAAATGCTTGGATACTGTGGATACTTGCGAGCTGCAGAATGTTTGGAAACTGTGGATACTTGCGAGCTGCAGAATGCTTGGAAACTGTGGATACTTGCGAGCTGCAGAATGTTTGGAAACTGTGGATACTTGCGACCTGCAGAATGCTTGGAAACTGTGGATACTTGCGCAAATGCTTGGATACTGTGGATACTTGCGAGCTGCAGAATGTTTGGAAACTGTGGATACTTGCGAGCTGCAGAATGCTTGGAAACTGTGGATACTTGCGAGCTGCAGAATGCTTGGAAACTGTGGATACTTGCGAGCTGCAGAATGCTTGGAAACTGTGGATACTTGCGAGCTGCAGAATGCTTGGAAACTGTGGATACTTGCGAGCTGCAGAATGCTTGGAAACTGTGGATACTTGCGAGCTGCAGAATGTTTGGAAACTGTGGATACTTGCGAGCTGCAGAATGCTTGGAAACTGTGGATACTTGCGAGCTGCAGAATGTTTGGAAACTGTGGATACTTGCGAGCTGCAGAATGCTTGGAAACTGTGGATACTTGCGAGCTGCAAATGCTTGGAAACTGTGGATACTTGCGAGCTGCAGAATGCTTGGAAACTGTGGATACTTGCGAGCTGCAGAATGCTTGGAAACTGTGGATACTTGCGAGCTGCAGAATGCTTGGAAACTGTGGATACTTGCGAGCTGCAGAATGCTTGGAAACTGTGGATACTTGCGAGCTGCAGAATGCTTGGAAACTGTGGATACTTGCGAGCTGCAGAATGCTTGGAAACTGTGGATACTTGCGAGCCGCAGAATGCTTGGAAACTGTGGATACTTGCGAGCTGCAGAATGCTTGGAAACTGTGGATACTTGCGAGCCGCAGAATGCTTGGAAACGGTGGATACTTGCGAGCTGCAGAATGCTTGGAAACTGTGGATACTTGCGAGCTGCAGAATGCTTGGAAACTGTGGATACTTGCGAGCTGCAGAATGCTTGGAAACTGTGGATACTTGCGAGCCGCAGAATGCTTGGAAACTGTGGATACTTGCGAGCCGCAGAATGCTTGGAAACTGTGGATACTTGCGAGCCGCAGAATGCTTGGAAACTGTGGATACTTGCGAGCTGCAGAATGCTTGGAAACTGTGGATACTTGCGAGCCGCAGAATGCTTGGAAACTGTGGATACTTGCGAGCTGCAGAATGCTTGGAAACTGTGGATACTTGCGAGCTGCAGAATGCTTGGAAACTGTGGATACTTGTGAGCCGCAGAATGCTTGGAAACTGTGGATACTTGCGAGCTGCAGAATGCTTGGAAACTGTGGATACTTGCGAGGTGCAGAATGCTTGGAAACTGTGGATACTTGCGAGCTGCAGAATGCTTGGAAACTGTGGATACTTGCGAGCCGCAGAATGCTTGGAAACTGTGGATACTTGCGAGGTGCAGAATGCTTGGAAACTGTGGATACTTGCGAGCTGCAGAATGCTTGGAAACTGTGGATACTTGCGAGCCGCAGAATGCTTGGAAACTCTGGATACTTGCGAGCTGCAGAATGCTTGGAAACTGTGGATACTTGCGAGCCGCAGAATGCTTGGAAACTGTGGATACTTGCGAGCTGCAGAATGCTTGGAAACTGTGGATACTTGCGAGCCGCAGAATGCTTGGAAACTGTGGATACTTGCGAGCTGCAGAATGCTTGGAAACTGTGGATACTTGCGAGCTGCAGAATGCTTGGAAACTGTGGATACTTGCGAGCCGCAGAATGCTTGGAAACTGTGGATACTTGCGAGCTGCAGAATGCTTGGAAACTGTGGATACTTGCGCAAATGCTTGGATACTGTGGATACTTGCGAGCTGCAGAATGTTTGGAAACTGTGGATACTTGCGAGCTGCAGAATGCTTGGAAACTGTGGATACTTGCGAGCTGCAGAATGTTTGGAAACTGTGGATACTTGCGAGCTGCAGAATGCTTGGAAACTGTGGATACTTGCGCAAATGCTTGGATACTGTGGATACTTGCGAGCTGCAGAATGTTTGGAAACTGGATACTTTCGAGCTGCAGAATGTTTGGAAACTGTGGATACTTGCGAGCTGCAGAATGTTTGGAAACTGTGGATACTTGCGAGCTTCAGAATAATTGGAAACTGTGGATACTTGCGAGCTGCAGAATGCTTGGAAACTGTGGATACTTGCGAGCTGCAGAATGCTTGGAAACTGTGGATACTTGCGAGCTGCAGAATGCTTGGAAACTGTGGATACTTGCGAGCCGCAGAATGCTTGGAAACTGTGGATACTTGCGAGCTGCAGAATGTTTGGATACTGTGGATACTTGCGAGCTGCAGAATGTTTGAAAACTATGGATACTTGCGAGCTGCAGAATATTTGGAATCTATGGATACTTGTGAGTTGCAGAATGTTTGGAAACTATGGATACTTGCGAGCTGCAGAATATTTGGAAACTATGGATACTTGCGAGCTGCAGAATATTTGGAAACTATGGATACTTGCGAGCTGTAGAATGTTTGGAAACTATGGATACTTGCGAGCTGCAGAATGTTTGGAAATTATGGATACTTGCGAGCTGCAGAATGTTTGGAAACTATGGATACTTGCGAAGTGCAGAATGTTTGGAAATTATGGATACTTGCGAGCTGCAGAATGTTTGGAAACTATGGATACTTGCAAGCTGCAGAATGTTTGGAAACTATGGATACTTGCGAGCTGCAGAATATTTGGAAACTATTGATACTTGTGAGCTGCAGAATGCTTGGAAACTATGGATACTTGCGAGCTGCAGAATGCTTGGAAACTATGGATACTTGCGAGCTGCAGAATATTTGGAAACTATTGATATTTGTGAGCTGCAGAATGTTTGGAAACTATGGATACTTGCGAGCTGCAGAATATTAGGAAACTATGGATACTTGTGAGCTGCAGAATGTTTGGAAACTATGGATACTTGCGAGCTGCAGAATATTAGGAAACTATGGATGTTTGGGAGCTGCAGAATGCGTGGAAACTATGGATTTTCGCGAGCTGCAAAGTGCTTGGAAACTATGGATACTTGCGAGCTGCAGAATGCTTGGAAACATTGGATACTTGCGAGCTGCCGAATGCTTGGAAACTATGGATACTTGCGAGCTGCAGAATGCTGGGAAACTATGGATACTTGCGAGCTGCAGAATATTTGGAAACTATGGATACTTGCGAGCTGCAGAATGTTTGGAAACTATGGATACTTGCGAGCTGCAGAATGTTTGGATACTGTGGATACTTGCGAGCTGCAGAATGCTTGGAAACTGTGGATACTTGCGAGCTGCAGAATAATTGGAAACTGTGGATACTTGCGAGCTGCAGAATGCTTGGAAACTGTGGATACTTGCGAGCTGCAGAATGCTTGGAAACTGTGTGGATACTTGCGAGCTGCCGAATGTTTGGATACTGTGGATACTTGCGAGCTGCAGAATGCTTGGAAACTGTGGATACTTGCGAGCTGCAGAATGCTTGGAAACTGTGGATACTTGCGAGCTGCAGAATGCTTGGAAACTGTGGATACTTGCGAGCTGCAGAATGCTTGGAAACTGTGGATACTTGCGAGCTGCAGAATGCTTGGAAACTGTGGATACTTGCGAGCTGCAGAATGCTTGGAAACTATGGATACTTGCGAGCTGCAGAATATTTGGAAACTATGGATACTTGCGAGCTGCAGAATGTTTGGAAACTATGGATACTTGCGAGCTGCAGAATGTTTGGATACTGTGGATACATGCGAGCTGCAGAATGCTTGGAAACTGTGGATACTTGCGAGGTGCAGAATGCTTGGAAACTGTGGATACTTGCGAGCTGCAGAATGCTTGGAAACTGTGGATACTTGCGAGCTGCAGAATGCTTGGAAACTGTGGATACTTGCGAGCTGCAGAATGCTTGGAAACTGTGGATACTTGCGCAAATGCTTGGATACTGTGGATACTTGCGAGCTGCAGAATGTTTGGAAACTGTGGATACTTGCTAGCTGCAGAATGCTTGGAAACTGTGGATACTTGCGAGCTGCAGAATGTTTGGAAACTGTGGATACTTGCGAGCTGCAGAATGCTTGGAAACTGTGGATACTTGCGCAAATGCTTGGATACTGTGGATACTTGCGAGCTGCAGAATGTTTGGAAACTGTGGATACTTGCGAGCTGCAGAATGTTTGGAAACTGTGGATACTTGCAGGCTGCAGAATGTTTGGATACTGTGGATACTTGCGAGCTGCAGAATGCTTGGAAACTGTGGATACTTGCAAGCTGCAGAATATTTGGAAACTGTGGATACTTGCGAGCTGCAGAATGCTCGGAAACTGTGGATACTTGCGAGCTGCAGAATGCTTGGAAACTGTGGATACTTGCGAGCTGCAGAATGTTTGGATACTGTGGATACTTGCGAGCTGCAGAATGTTTGAAAACTATGGATACTTGCGAGCTGCAGATTATTTAGAATCTATGGATACTTGCGAGCTGCAGAATGCTTGGAAACTATGGATACTTGCGAGCTGCAGAATGTTTGGATACTGTGGATACTTGCGAGCTGCAGAATGCTTGGAAACTGTGGATACTTGCGAGCTGCAGAATGTTTGGATACTGTGGATACTTGCGAGCTGCAGATTGTTTGAAAACTATGGATACTTGCGAGCTGCAGAATGTTTGGATACTGTGGATACTTGCGAGCTGCAGAATGTTTGGAAACTATGGATACTTGCGAGCTGCAGAATATTTGGAAACTATGGATACTTGCGAGCTGCAGAATGTTTGGAAACTATGGATACTTGCGAGCTGCAGAATGTTTGGATACTGTGGATACTTGCGAGCTGCAGAATGCTTGAAAACTGTGGATACTTGCGAGCTGCAGAATGTTTGGATACTGTGGATACTTGCGAGCTGCAGAATGTTTGAAAACTATGGATACTTGCGAGCTGCAGAATGTTTGGAAACTATGGATACTTGCGAGCTGCAGAATATTTGGAAACTATGGATACTTGCGAGCTGCAGAATGTTTGGAAACTATGGATACTTGCGAAGTGCAGAATGTTTGGAAATTATGGATACTTGCTAGCTGCAGAATGTTTGGAAACCATGGATACTTGCAAGCTGCAGAATGTTTGGAAACTATGGATACTTGCGAGCTGCAGAATATTTGGAAACTATTGATACTTGTGAGCTGCAGAATGCTTGGAAACTATGGATACTTGCGAGCTGCAGAATATTTGGAAACTATTGATACTTGTGAGCTGCAGAATGTTTGGAAACTATGGATACTTGCGAGCTGCAGAATATTTGGAAACTATTGATACTTGTGAGCTGCAGAATGTTTGGAAACTATGGATACTTGCGAGCTGCAGAATATTTGGAAACTATTGATACTTGTGAGCTGCAGAATGTTTGGAAACTATGGATACTTGCGAGCTGCAGAATATTAGGAAACTATGGATACTTGTGAGCTGCAGAATGTTTGGAAACTATGGATACTTGCGAGCTGCAGAATATTAGGAAACTATGGATGCTTGGGAGCTGCAGAATGCGTGGAAACTATGGATACTCGCGAGCTGCAAAGTGCTTGGAAACTATGGATACTTGCGAGCTGCAGAATGCTTGGAAACATTGGATACTTGCGAGCTGCAGAATGCTTGGAAACTATGGATACTTGCGAGCTGCAGAATGCTGGGAAACTATGGATACTTGCGAGCTGCAGATTATTTGGAAACTATGGATACTTGCGAGCTGCAGAATGTTTGGAAACTATGGATACTTGCGAGCTGCAGAATACTGGGAAACTATGGATACTTGCGAGCTGCAGAATGCTTGGAAACATTGGATACTTGCGAGCTGCAGAATACTGGGAAACTATGGATACTTGCGAGCTGCAGGATGCTTGGAAACTATGGATACTTGCGAGCTGCAGGATGCTTTGAAACTATGGATACTTGCGAGCTGCAGGATGCTGGGAAACTATGGATACTTGCGAGCTGCAGAATGCTGGGAAACTATGGATACTCGCGAGCTGCAGAATGCTGGGAAACTATGGATACTCGCGAGCTGCAGAATTCTTGGAAACTATGGATACTTGCGAGCTGCAGAATGCTGGGAAACTATGGATTCTTGTGAGCTGCAGAATGCTGGGAAACTATGGATACTTGCGAGCTGCAAGATGCTGGGAAACTATGGATACTCGCGAGCTGCAGAATTCTTGGAAACTATGGATACTTGCGAGCTGCAGGATGCTGGGAAACTATGGATACTTGCGAGCTGCAGAATGCTGGGAAACTATGGATACTTGCGAGCTGCAGAATGCTGGGAAACTGTGGATACTTGCGAGCTGCAGAATGCTGGGAAACTATGGATACTTGCGAGCTGCAGAATGCTGGGAAACTATGGATACTTGCGAGCTGCAGAATGCTGGGAAACTATGGATACTTGCGAGCTGCAGAATGCTGGGAAACTATGGATACTCGCGAGCTGCAGAATGCTGGGAAACTATGGATACTCGCGAGCTGCAGAATGCTGGGAAACTATGGATACTCGCGAGCTGCAGAATGCTGGGAAACTATGGATACTCGCGAGCTGCAGAATGCTGGGAAACTATGGATACTCGCGAGCTGCAGAATGCTGGGAAACTATGGATACTCGCGAGCTGCAGAATGCTTGGAAACTATGGATACTCGCGAGCTGCAGAATGCTGGGAAACTATGGATACTCGCGAGCTGCAGAATGCTTGGAAACTATGGATACTTGCGAGCTGCAGGATGCTTGGAAACTATGGATACTCGCGAGCTGCAGAATGCTTGGAAACTATGGATACTTGCGAGCTTCAGAATGCTTGGAAACTATGGATACTTACGAGCTGCAGAATGCTGGGAAACTATGGATACTTACGAGCTGCAGGATGCTTGGAAACTATGGATACTCGCGAGCTGCAGAATGCTTGGAAACTATGGATACTTGCGAGCTTCAGAATGCTTGGAAACTATGGATACTTACGAGCTGCAGAATGCTGGGAAACTATGGATACTTACGAGCTGCAGGATGCTTGGAAACTATGGATACTCGCGAGCTGCAGAATGCTTGGAAACTATGGATACTTGCGAGCTGCAGAATGCTGGGAAACTATGGATACTTGCGAGCTGGAGAATGCTTGGAAACTATGGATACTCGCGAGCTGCAGAATGCTGGGAAACTATGGATACTTGCGAGCTTCAGAATGCTTGGAAACTATGGATACTTACGAGCTGCAGAATGCTGGGAAACTATGGATACTTACGAGCTGCAGGATGCTTGGAAACTATGGATACTCGCGAGCTGCAGAATGCTTGGAAACTACGAAATGCTTGAAAGCTACGGAAACAAGAGGATTTCCGTTTCCCTTATTCTTTGAATATTTGATGTCATTTCCCCCGAGTTAATTCGATGGATGGGTGGATCGGCCATTAGCATCATTGTGGATTCATTCGAGACTCACTAATTCCATTTGCTTGAATTTGGTTGAACTTTTTTTTTATTCATTTCCTGAATTTTTTATCATTTAGACCATTCGTAGGTGACTGCTTCGACTTATATTGTGGTTTATTTCTATCTCTGATTTTATAAGTTGATTTGTTCATTAGAAGAATGAAGAGGGGAAGATGATGAAAATACGTTTGTTTGTTGGACATGTTCATCTTTTTATTATATGATTCCAGTTTCTCTCTCCATCTCTTCTTTATTATCCATACATACGCACACACACACATATATTTATACATATATATACATACATACATATATATATAAATATACACACACTCACACACTATCTATCTATTGTTCTCAGAATTCTATTTTCTATATGCATACATACGCACGCGCTCACACATACTGCATATATAGCCTATGTATGTATGAATATATGTATATATTTGTGTATAAGTTAATGAACACTAGAATATTATAAATATCGGTTTTATATCATACTTATTTTCACAACTACTCCCAACAAGAAACCCTTCTAGCTATTCCCAAATCTTTCCGAAATCAGAGCCACAATCACAAATCGAACTCATCAAAGACCACCCAAACCACTTTGACCCTTCCCAGAGGGATTAAACAGCGTCGGAAGTCGTAGCCATTCCGAGAAATCGGACGTTGTGCTAAGCCCGTGGTAGAACAAGCAGAGAAAGATTGTCTAAATGGAGGCTGTCATTAAAAGGCACCGGATGTATGAGGACCCACATATTCCGTCGGTCTGTGCGCAATGCATCAGAAGGAAACCATTTGCTTATTTTCGGACAATTTATTTTTCGTTTGCTTGGTTTGATACTTGAAGAGGTCCGTTTTGATTTATTCTAAGGCTATATGGTGTTTATTCTTCATGCTTGTTAAAATTTATTATATGCCATTTTGGTTTTAAGCCTATTTTTTTTGTCATATTTTATAAATTTTAATTTTTCTTGTTTTAAGATTTCATTTTCAATTTTTGTTTACAACTAAGTTGGGGCTTGGATTTTATTCTAAACCCTTTTTTTTTTTTTTATTATTATTATTTAGTCTCCAAGCTTGTTAAGGTTTATTTCAAGCTATTTTGGTTCATTTCAAGTTTTATTCTGTAAATTTCAAAACTTTCTTTTGGCTTGACTTGAGACGTACTTTTATTTATTACTAATTTTCTCTTGTACTTTTTACTGATCTTTATTCCAAGTCTTCTCTTTTTGTGTTTTCTAAACTTTTTCTTATAACTTATCCTTTTATTTATTTTTAATATTTCTTTTATTAGTTTGAGTCTTCTTTTGGCACACCTTGCGGATACCAATGTATTTAAATTAAGTATTTTTAGAATTTAAAGTTGATGAAGTATATCTTTATTTTGGATCAAAGGCATCAAATAGCTAAGGTTCTTTTTTTTATTAAAGGATGAAAGGGCTGTAGTTATGACGTCGGATAAGTGGGAGTGAGATTCGAAAAGGTCAAATAACAATAACAACAAAAACAACAACAAAGGCAGGCGGTTCATGTCCACTGCAGGACAAAGGCCTCAGTCATGTCAATTCATATCTGGGGTTTGGTCACAGTGGGAGATTTTCGTCTGATCGCACACAGCGAACCATCCTAGTATAGGTGGCCATGACTAGAATAGCTTTGCTGATTATGGTGACATACAAATTCTTTCACCACGTTAAGGTATCTATATTTATACTCAATATTTTTATATATTGTAGAAAGGTAATTTCTCGAGTTCAAACCCTGTTCAGGTTTTATAAAACTCATTGAAACATGGACCTCTCACCCCTATGGACGGGAATTGAAACATGGACCTCTCACCCCTATGGGCAGCAACTGAAACATGGACCTCTCACACCTATGGGCGGGGACCTCTTACCCTTATGGGCGGGTATTAAAACATGGACCTATCATCCCTTTGGGCGGGATTTGAAACATGGACCTCTCACCCCTATGATCGGGAATTGAAACATGGACCTCTCACGCCTATGATCGGGAATTGAAACATGGACCTCTCACCCCTATGAGCTGGAATTAAAACATGGACCTCTCACCCCTATGAGCGGGAATTTAAACATTGACCTCTCATCCCTATTAGCGGGAATTGAAACATGGACTTCTCACCCCTATGAGCGGGAATTGAAACATGGACCTCTCACCCCTATGAGTGGGAATTGAAACATGGACCTCTCACCCCTATGAGTGGGAATTGAAATGTGGACCTCTCACCCCTATGAGTGGGAATTGAAACATGAACCTCTCACCCCTATGAGCAGGAATTGAAACGTGGACCTCTCACGCCTGTGAGCGGGAATTGAAACATGGACCCCTCACCCCTATTAGCAGAAATTGAAACATGGACTTCTCACCCCTATGAGCTGGAATTGAGACATGGACCTCTCACCCCTATGAGCGGGAAGTGAACATGGACCTCTCACCCCTATGAGTGGGAATTGAAACATGAACCTCTCACCCCTATTAGCGGGAATTGAAACGTGAACCTCTCATGCCTATGAGCGGGAATTGAAACGTGGACCTCTCACCCCTATGAGCGGGAACTGAAACATGGACCTCTTATGCCTAAGAGCGGGAATTGAAACATGGACCTCTTACCCCTATGAGCAGGAACTGAAACGTGGACCTCTCACGTCTATGAGCTGGAATTGAAACATGGACCTCTCACCCCTATGAGCGGGAATTGAAACATGGACCTCTCACCCTATGAGCGAGAATTGAAAGATGGACCTGTCACCCTTATGAACGGGAATTGAAACATGGACCTCTCACTCCTATGAGCGGGATTTGAAACATGGACATCTCATGCCCAAGAGCGGGAATTGAAACATGGACCTCTTACCCCTATGAGAGGGAATTGAAACATGGACCTCTCACCCCTATGAACGGGAATTGAAACTTGGACCTCTCACCCCTATAAGGGGGAATTAAAACATGGACATCTCTCTTCTATGAGTGGGAATTGAAACATGAAACTCTCACCCCTATGAGTGGGAATTGAAACGTGGACCTCTAACGTCTATAAGCAGGAATTGAAACATGGACCTCTCACCCCTATGAGCGGGAATTGAAACATGGACCTTTCACCCCTATGAGTGGGAATTGAAACATGGACCTTTCACCCCTATGAGCGGGAATTGAAACATGGACCTCTCATGCCTAAGAGCGGGAATTGAAATATGGACCCCTCTCTCCTATGAGCGGGAATTGAAACATAGACATCTCACCTGTATGAGCGGGAATTTAAACATGGACCTCATGCCTAAGAGCGGGAATTGAAACATGGACCTCTCACCCCTATGAGCGGGAATTGAAACGTGGACCTCTCACGCATATGAGCGGGATTTGAAGAATGGACCTCTCACCCCTATGAGTGGGAATTGAAACATGAACCTCTCACCTCTATGAGCGGGAATTGAAACATGAACATCTCACCCTTATGAGCGGGAATTGAAACATGGACCTCTCATGCCTATGAGCGGGAATAAAACATGGACCTCTCACCCCTATGAGTGTGAATTGAAACATGGACCTCTCACGGCTATGATCGGGCTTTGAAACATGGACCTCTAACCCCTATGAGCAGGAATTAAAACATGGTCCTTTCACCCCTATGAGCGGGAACTCAAACATGGACCTCTCACCCATATTAGCGGGAATTGATACATGGAATTCTTACCTCTATGGGCGGGAACTGAAACATGGACCTCTCACCCCTATGAGCGGGAATTGAAACATGGACCTCTTACCTCTATGAGCGGGAATTGAAACGTGGACCTCTCACCCCTATGAGCGGGAATTGAAACGTGGACCTCTCACCCCTCTGAGTGGGAATTGAAACATGAAACTCTCACCCCTAGGAGCGGGAATTGAAATGTGGACCTCTCACGCCTATGAACGGGAATTGAAAGAGACCTCTCACCCCTATGAGCAGGAATTGGAAAATGGACCTCTCACCCCTATGAGTGGGAATTGAAACATGGACCTCTTACCCCTATGAGCTGGAATTGAAACATGGACCTCTTACCCCTATGAGCGGGAATTGAAACATTGACCTCTCACCCCTATGAGCGGGAATTGAAACATGGACCTCTCACCCCTATGAGTGGGAATTGAAACATGAACCTCTCACCCCTATGAGCGGGAATTGAAACGTGGACCTCTCATGCCTATGAGCGGGAATTGAAACATGGACCTCTCACCCCTATGAGCGGGAACTGAAACATGGACCTCTTATGGCTAAGAGCGGGAAATGAAACATGGACCTCTTACCCCTATGAGCGGGAACTAAAACGTGGACCTCTCACGTCTATGAGCTGGAATTGAAACATGGACCTCTCACGCCTATGAGCGGGAATTGAAACATGGACCTCTCACCCCTATGAGCGAGAATTGAAACATGGACCTCTGACCCTTATGAACGGGAATTGAAACATGGACCTCTCACTCCTATGAGCGGGATTTGAAACATGGACATTTCATGCCTAAGAGTGGGAATTGAAACATGGACCTCTTACCCCTATGAAAGGGAATTGAAACATGGACCTCTCACCCCTATGAGCAGGAATATAAACATGGACCTCTCACCCCTATAAGGGGGAATTGAAACATGGACATCTCTCCTCTATGAGTGGGAATTGAAACATGAAACTCTCACCCCTATGATGGGAATTGAAACGTGGACCTCTAATGCCTATAAGCAGGAATTGAAACATGGACCTCTCACCCCTATGAGTGGGAATTGAAACATGGACCTTTCACCCCTATGAGTGGGAATTGAAACATTTACCTTTCACCCCTATGAGCGGGAATTGAAACATGGACCTCTCATGCCTAAGAGCGGGAATTGAAATATGGACCCCTCTCCCTTATGAGTGGGAATTGAAACATAGACATCTCACCTGTATGAGCAGGAATTGAAACATGGACCTCATGCCTAAGAGCGGGAATTGAAACATGGACCTCTCACCCCTATGAGCGGGAATTGAAACGTGGACCTCTCACGCATATGAGCGGGATTTGAAGAATGAACCTCTCAACCCTATGAGAGGGAATTGAAACATGGACCTCTCACCCTTATGAACGGGAATTGAAAGATGGACCTCTCACCCCTATAAGGGGGAGTTGAAACATGGACATCTCTCCTCTATGAGTGGGAATTGAAACATGAAACTCTCACCCCTATGAGTGGGAATTGAAACGTGGACCTCTAACGTCTATAAGCAGGAATTGAAACATGGACCTCTCACCCCTATGAGCGGGAATTGAAACATGGAACTTTCACCCCTATGAGTGGGAATTGAAACATGGACCTTTCACCCCTATGAGCGGGAATTGAAACATGGACCTCTCATGCCTAAGAGCGGGAATTGAAATATGGACCCCTCTCTCCTATGAGCGGGAATTGAAACATAGACATCTCACCTGTATGAGTGGGAATTGAAACATGGACCTCATGCCTAAGAGCGGGAATTGAAACATGAACCTCTCACCCCTATGAGCGGGAATTGAAACGTGGACCTCTCACGCATATGAGCGGGATTTGAAGAATGGACCTCTCACCCCTATGAGTGGGAATTGAAACATGGACCTCTCACCTCTATGAGCGGGAATTGAAACATGAACATCTCACCCGTATGAGCGGGAATTGAAACATGGACCTCTCATGCCTATGAGCAGGAATAAAACATGGACCTCTCACCCCTATGAGTGGGAATTGAAACATGGACCTCTCACGGCTATGATCGGGATTTGAAACATGGACCTCTAACCCCTATGAGCAGGAATTAAAACATGGTCCTTTCACCCCTATGAGCGGGAACTCAAACATGGACCTCTCACCCATATTAGCGGGAATTGATACATGGAATTCTTACCTCTATGGGCGGGAACTGAAACATGGACCTCTCACCCCTATGAGCGGGAATTGAAACATGGACCTCTTACCTCTATGAGCGGGAATTGAAACGTGGACTTCTCACCCCTATGAGTGGGAATTGAAACATGAAACTCTCACCCCTAGGAGCGGGAATTGAAATGTGGACCTTTCACGCCTATGAACGGGAATTGAAACAGACCTCTCACCCCTATGAGCGGGAATTGAAACATGGACTTCTTACCCCTATGAGCGGGAATTGAAACATGGACCTCTTACCCCTATGAGCGGGAATTGAAACATTGACCTCTCACCCCTATGAGCGGGAATTGAAACATGGACCTCTCACCCCTATGAGTGGGAATTGAAACATGAACCTCTCACCCTTATGAGCGGGAATTGAAACGTGGACCTCTCATGCCTATGAGCGGGAATTGAAACATGGGCCTCTCACCCCTATGAGCGGGAACTGAATCATGGACCTCTTATGCCTAAGAGCGGGAATTGAAACATGGACCTCTTACCCCCTATGAGCGGGAACTAAAACGTGGACCTCTCACGTCTATGAGCTGGAATTGAAACATGGACCTCTCACGCCTATGAGCGGGAATTGAAACATGGACCTCTCACCCCTATGAGCGAGAATTGAAACATGGACCTCTGACCCTTATGAACGGGAATTGAAACATGGACCTCTCACTCCTATGAGTGGGATTTGAAACATGGACATCTCATGCCTAAGAGTGGGAATTGAAACATGGACCTCTTACCCCTATGAGAGGGAATTGAAACATGGACCTCTCACCCCTATGAGCAGGAATATAAACATGGACCTCTCACCCCTATAAGGAGGAATTGAAACATGGACATCTCTCCTCTATGAGTGGGAATTGAAACATGAAACTCTCACCCCTATGATGGGAATTGAAACGTGGACCTCTAACGCCTATAAGCAGGAATTGAAACATGGACCTCTCACCCCTATGAGCGGGAATTAAAACATGGACCTTTAACCCGATGAGTGGGAATTGAAACATGGACCTTTCACCCCTATGAGCGGGAATTGAAACATGGACCTCTCATGCCTAAGAGCGGGAATTGAAATATGGACCCCTCTCCCTTATGAGCGGGAATTGAAACATAGACATCTCACCTGTATGAGCAGGAATTGAAACATGGACCTCATGCCTAAGAGCGGGAATTGAAACATGGACCTCTCACCCCTATGAGCGGGAATTGAAACGTGGACCTCTCACGCATATGAGCGGGATTTGAAGAATGGACCTCTCACCCCTATGAGTGGGAATTGAAACATGGACCTCTCACCTCTATGAGCGGGAATTGAAACATGAACATTTCACCCCTATGAGCGCGAATTGAAACTTGGACCTTTCACGCCTATGAGCGGGAATAAAACATGGACCTCTCACCCCTATGAGTGGGAATTGAAACATGGACCTCTCACGCCTATGATCGGGATTTGAAACATGGACCTCTAACCCCTATGAGCAGGAATTAAAACTTGGTCCTCTCACCCCTATGAGCGGGAACTTAAACATGGACCTCTCACCCATATTAGCGGGAATTGATACATGGAATTCTTACCTCTATGGGCGGGAACTGAAACATGGACCTCTCACCCCTATGAGCGGGAATTGAAACATGGACCTCTTACCTCTATGAGCGGGAATTGAAACGTGGACCTCTCACCCCTATGAGTGGGAATTGAAACATGAAACTCTCACCCCTAGGAGCGGAAATTGAAATGTAGACCTCTCACGCCTATGAACGGGAATTGAAAGAGACCTCTCACCCCTATGAGCGGGAATTGGAAAATGGACCTCTCACCCCTATGAGCGGGAATTGAAACATGGACCTCTTACCCCTATGAGCGGGAATTGAAACATGGACCTCTTACCTCTATGAGCGGGAATTGAAACATTGACCTCTCACCCCTATGAGCGGGAATTGAAACATGGACCTTTCATTCCTAAGAGCGTGAATTAAAACATGGACCTCTCACCCCTATGAGCGGGAAATGAAACATGGACCTATCACCCCTATGAGCGGGAATTGAAACTTGGACCTCTCACGCCCATGAGCGGGAATAAAACATGGAGCTCGCACCCCTATGAGCGGGAATTAAAACATGGACCTCTCATGCCCATGAGCGGGAATAAAACATGGACTGTCACCCCTATGAGCGGGAATTGAAACATGGACCTCTCACCCCTATGAGGGGGAATTGAAACATGGACCTATCACCCCTATGAGCGGGAATTGAAACATGGACCTCTCACCCCTATGAGCGGGAATTGAAACATGGACCTCTCACGCCCATGAGCGGGAATAAAACATGGATCTCTCACCCCTATGAGCGGGAATTGAAACATGGACCTCTCACCCCTATGAGCGGGAGTATATTTGATAGGTAAATGACAAAGTTTTTCTGTACTCAGCATCTACTATTTTGAAGAAAAAGGCCATGAGGCCTGCAACCTCACCTCAAGCGTTTCTCAAGCATGACACAGCTGCTTTAGGAAATATCAACAATTTTGAAATTAATAAAGGTTGTGTAACCTACCATGTACTAAAGAAATATAATCATAGCATACCTCACCGTAGGATTATTCATTTTAATTAAATCAACGACAATGGACATATACAAGACAAAACGTTCATTTCAGAATTTTTCATTAGTCCCTTTTTTTCCTTTCTCCATTATTCAGTTTCCTCCGCATCCCCTGGGAAGTCTGGTAGGAATGTTCATATTTAACTGTGGCTTTATGAGAACAGATGAGCAAAAGTCACCGGAACAATAACATTGGCTTGGTGTTGATTAAGATGTGGAATATTACCTGGTAAACAGATTTTCTGGCTGTGTCTACTCCATGCTATTGTCCTTCATGTGGTTGTCAGCTTTCTATAAAGACATACTCACAAAATAAGTACCAGAAGAGGCAGTTTTAGGAGGGGAAGATTCTCTCTCTCTCTCTCTCTCTCTCTCTCTCTCTCTCTCTCTCTCTCTCTCTCTCTCTCTCTCTCTCTCTCTCTCTCTCTCTCTCTCTCTCTCGTGGTAGTTTTCTACAAACATACACGCACAAAATAAATACCATAAGAGGTAGTTTAAGGAGGTTGAGTCTCTCTCTCTCTCTCTCTCTCTCTCTCTCTCTCTCTCTCTCTCTCTCTCTCTGTCATTGATTATGCATCAAGGTAGACCCAGAAGGACCAAAAATAGACGAAAGTTAATTTAACCGAGAGGAGTAGATTCTAGACTCCAAAATTTATGGATAGCATATCATCTAAGATTTTGCTAAAAAGGAAATTACGAGAATAGAAAAATTATTTTGTTTGTTTAGTTGATTTCGAAAACATTGGAGATAGTAATAATAATAATAATAATAATAATAATAATAATAATAATAATAATAATAATAATAATAATAATAATAATAATCCATCTAAACAGATCTATGATAAACTGACGGTAATTGTAGTGATAGAAGTTTAATATGCTACTACTTCCAGGATACTGGACTCTAGACTCTAGAAATAAATGATGGGAACTCATACAAGAATTGCCTAAAGGTAGAATTGCAAAGTAGAGAAGAGGATAGGTGGATGGTAATGGGAAAAGGAACTAGGTTTAGAAGGAAAGGATGTTTATATATAATGATAGGCAGTGGTCTTGGAGTCTTGGGATCTGCCTAATAGTACTTTAAAGGACAGAGGTAGATCGGAAGGATAGGAAGTGGGTGTCGGAATCTTGCAATCAGAGTGGCAGGATTCTGGAATATAGAATTTAATCTGCTATATACAGTAGAATGAGTCTGAAAGACTTTAATTCTTTAAGAAGTGAATCGGAAAGTTTTTATCTAAAAGGAGCTTTTAAGTGAATTTCCAGATATGAAAAATAGATGATAGATGAATAAATATAATAAATAAATGTATTTGGTTGGATAAGAGGCAAAGTCTTACAACATGAGGGTCTAGGAAATAGGAAATAGGAGTGGTTTTGTATCTTAAGGTCGTCGAATATGAAGTTAGAATCCATAATACGAATAAAAGAAGTATTTGTAACGATGATATTCGGATCACTGAGGAAAATATTATAAGATCTAATTATAATTAAACATCTATGAAACGTGTGAACAACTCAGCAAGAAATTGATATTATTGTTATTTGAATAAACATCACATTAAGTACAAATGATATTAGTGGCGTGACATAATTAATACAGAAGGATATACTATTATAGTTATTATTAGTAGTATTTGATAATCAAATCTAATTTATTCTGACATAATTGTAGTTCCTCGTTATAGATAGTGACATTTAAATTCCATAATGTAAGTTAAATCTAGTTTAAATACACTATTTATAAAAATGGCCGTAAAGACTCGTTCATGCTTGAGGTAAAATCAATCGGTTCATTATTTCCATGCCCAAAGATAAGAAAGTAAAGATGGATTTAGGATGAAGAATGGTTTGCAAGTCAAGTCTTCCACTGTCTCGGGTTAGAGTTCTCTTGCTTGAGGGTACACTCTGGCACATTATTCTATATTATTTCTCTCCCACTTGTTTTGTTAAAGTTTTTATAGCTTATATAGGAAATATTTATTTTAATGTTGTTACTGCTCTATTATAATATTTTATTTTTTCTTGTTTCCTTTCCTCACTGGGCTATTTTTATTATTATTATTACTAGCTATGCTACAACCCTAGTTGGAAAAGCAGGATGCTATAAGCCCAGGGGCTCCAACAGGAAAAAATAGGCCAGTGCGGAAAGGAAAAATATGGAACTTTGTAGGATAGGATCTGTGGTGGCCTATTGGTAACGTCTCTGCCTGATGATCACCAGCCTATGGTTCGAGTCCTGCTCAAAAACGTTAGTTCTTCTAGTGTCTGCAACCTCACCATCCTAGTGAGCTAAGGATGGGGGCAGGCGGGATTTGGGGGAGTCATCAGCAGCCATTGGCAGGCCCTTCCTTGTCCTAACTTGGGTGAAGAGTTCGCTTGGGTGCTGATCATATGTATATATGACCAGTCTCTAGGGCATTGTCCAACTAGTTAGGGTATTGTCACTGTACCTGGGCTCTGCCATTCATGAGTGATCTTTAAACCTTGATAAGGGAAGAGGGCCTATAGATGTACCTGATGACTCTCATCAGCAGCCATTGCCTGGCCCTCCCTTGTCCTAGCTTGGGGGGAAGAGGTTGCTTAGGCGCTGATCATATGTATTTATGGTCAGTCCCGAGGCCATTGTTCTACTAGTTGGAGCATTGTGACTGTCCCTTGCCTCTTCCATTCATGAGTGTCCTTTAAACCTTTAAACCTAGGTCCTGCTTTTGGGGAGACTAGTTGCATTATCAGTCTGAGTAGAAATACGATAGTTACATATTTCTGGTTAGTCTCTGGGAAATAACTGAACTTTTGATAAGGGATGTAGAAGACCTTTGGAAGGGATTCGCGTATCTGCTAAGGGGAGTTCTAATGAAGAAGGGGGAGGGGGGATGGAAGGGTTTATTTACTCCTGGAGGAGAGATGGATCAACTTCTGTGAGATCGATGTGGGCAGCATTTGGGTCCTCAAACCTCCAAGATTTCCGATATCAGTCCTCGGTCGACCTCGGCTTAGTGGGCGTGAAAGGAGAGAGAGATAGATAGAGAGAGAGAGAGAGAGTTCACTAGATCTGGTTAATGCAATGGGGAAGGATGAGGTATTGCCAAATTGAATGAAAATCATCTGATATTGAAGAATGAATATGAACGTTGCATTGTGTGTGTGTGAGAGAGAGAGAGAGAGAGAGAGAGAGAGAGAGAGAGAGAGAGAGAGAGAGAGAGAGAGAGAGATCTTGTATACATAAATGAAAGTCAATAAAGGAAGATAATTTGAAGATGAAATACATGACCATATTGAAGACCAGACAGGATTATTATTATTATTATTATTATTATTATTATTATTATTATTAATATCAATAATAATAGCAAAGTACAATCCTAGTTTGTAAAGCAAGATGCTATAAGTCCAAGGGCTCCAACAGGGAAAATAGCCCAGTGAATAAAGGTATTAACGAAATAAATAAACTACAAGAGAAGCAATGAGCAATTAAAATAAGATATTTTAAGAACAGTTACAACATTAAAACAGATCTTTCATATATGAGAATAAACATTTCATATTGTTCGCAAAACCGGTTAACAATCCGGTAATAAACCTTATCTAGATCAAGAATCATTGCAAGGACCAACCTGCCAGTCAACCTACACTGTGCCTACTGAATATATGAATGAAAACAAATGAAGAGTTTTGTATAGAAGATATTCAGCAAACCTCGACAGGCCGAATAAAACAACACGGATCGTCTATAACTGTCGAATCTTGTAGCTCCATTAGTTGGAGGTCCTACCGCAAGAGAGTTATGGGGTCCTTTGACTGGCCGGACAGTACTGCATTGGAACCTTCTCTCTGGTTACGGTTCCTTTTCCCTTTGCCTACACATACACTGAATAGTCTGGCCTATTCTTTACATATTCTCCTCTGTTCTCATACACCTGACAACACTGACATTACCAAACATTTCTTCTTCACGCAAGGGGTTAACTACTGCACTATAATTATTCAGTGGCTACTTTCCACTCGGTAAGGGTAGATGAGAGACTTTAGGTATGGTAAGCAGGTCTTCTAGGAGGACACCTCAAAATCAAACCATTGTTCTGTAGTCTTGGTTAGTGCCATAGCCTCTGTACCATGGTCTTCCATTGTCTTGGGTTAGAGTTCTCTTGCTTGTGGAAACACTCGAGCACACTGTTCTATCTTATTTCTCTTCCACTCGTTTTGTTAAAGTTTTTATATTTTATATAGGAAATGTTTATTTTATTGTTGTTACTGTTCTTAAAATATTTCCCTTTTCCTTGTTTCCTTTCCTCACTGGGCTATTTTCCCTGTTGGAGCCCCTGGGCTTATAGCATTCTGCTTTTCCAACTAGGGTTGTATCTTAGCAATTAATGATAATAATGACAATGGACTTCGATGCAGACGAAGACTGTGACGGGGTATATATACTCGATATACTCTCATCATGCTTAATGAAAAAGATATAGCCTGTTCAGAATGCTCTTGGCATATTTTTTGGATAATTTTAGAACTGTGTCCCTTTCTGAGTAGGATTACCTTGACGCAAGTGAATAGGTTTGTGTATAGCAATGATCACCAAAGCAGTACTACCCAGGGACACCCATACTAGGTTGGTTTGCTGTTAGTGATCAGAGTAAAGTTTTCCTCCATCACCAATTTTCAGTGGCCAGCCTGATGTAATGGGCAAACTCCAGACATGAATAAGGACATGTTTAAAGGTTGAAAGGCCGCTCATGAATGGCAAAGGCAAGGGACAGTGATATTGCCCTGTCAAACAGGA
>NC_090760.1:67763318-67765818 GCF_036898095.1 Palaemon carinicauda | reverse complement strand
ATATACATATATATATATATATATATATATATATATATATATATATATATATATATATATGTATATACATATATATATATATATATATATATATATATATGTATATACATATATATATATATATATATATATATATATATATATATATGTATATATATATATATATATATATATATATATATATATATATGCATATGTGTGTGTCTTCGTTGTATAGTTGAGATCATTACCGTAGATTCCTCCCGTACAAAAGCATACGAAGTGTGTCGTGCCTTTTGAACGTGTCTCGGCGGATCCACTTTTATTTACCTGGCTTATCTATGGAGATAGTTTAACACTTCTGAGAGAGACGACAAGAACACGCCGTTTCTTTGTCTCTCTTTTTGTCGTCTCTTTGTCGCTATTCTACAGGCGACAAAGACCCTGTTGACGGGTCATGAAAGGACCTGTTGACAGGTCAAGATTGATCGGTTCTTTACTGTAATGGGAAAGGGGGGGGGGGATTGTGTTGCTCCTATGCGTTATAACGCCTTTGCTCTGGATCATAAAAACTGAATGTATGGGGCGATGAAGGAAAGGACTTTTACCCTACAAAGAATAGAAAAAAAACATTGTCTGAAAGGGACTGGTAAGTTTGGGATGTGGGAGGGAGCGATAGGGGTTGGGGGTTAGTTTAGAGTTTAGGTAAAGGGGGTGTGTGTGTAGGGGGAGGGGAGGGGGGGAATAAAGAGACCTACTGATATTTCCATGTAAATAAAGAGAAGCCTTGCCTTCCCTGTCGCTTTTCTTTCATCTTGCTAAAAGCTCATCTGAAGAGGATGAAGCGATTCTCTCACACAAAGGGTTTTTTTGTCTCTGTTGACGGAGGTAACTGGTGGAACTCCTCCTCCTCCTCCTCTTCCTCACACCCTCCCTTCTCCTCCCTCCCTCCCTCCCTCCCTCTCTCCGACCTCCCTCCCTCCCTCCCTTCTCCTCCCCAATGCATTTCTTTCGATATCTTCTTCTTCTTTCTCCGATCTCTGTGACTGATGAAGCTGTTGTTTTTTTCACGCCTTCGATGAATCTTTGCCTTCGATGATTCTTTGTCAATGAAGGCGGTGGCGCTTCTGACGGAGAGATTCTATCTGTTATTGTCATTTTTGTTTACTGTTTAAAGGCCGCTCATGAATGGCAGAGACAAGGGTCAGTGACATTGCTCTATCTAGCAGGGCAATGCCCTAGAGACTGACCATTTATATGATCAGCGCCCAAACCACCTCTCCACCCAAGCTAGAAGGGCCAGGCAATGGCTGCTGATTACTCAGCAGATAGATCTATAAGCTCCTCAAAAATCCTCATCCTTAGCTCACAAGGATGGTGATGTTGCAGCGGCCAAAGAAACTAACGAGTCTGGCTTTCACCAGTTAGGGACGTTATCACATCGGCCTCGTCTTCTAGGCATGGGTCAAAAGACTTGGTTGTAATTGATTGGTTAAAAATTTCATGTTGCGTCGTTCATTGGCTGTTAAACCAAATTTCAAGGTGACAGCTAAATTTTTATGGTTCTTAAACGGCCTGCTTTTGCAACACACACACACACACACTCTCTCTCTCTCTCTCTCTCTCTCTCTCTCTCTCTCTCTCTCTCTCTCTACTCCTCCTCTCTCTCTCTCTCCTCTCTCTCTCTCTCTCTCTCTACAGTTTTTACAGCTTTTTATGAAATATTTTGTAAACGTCTAGAAAGCACTTTCTTTCTTTTATGCATAATGTGCACCCCTTGGACTACAAAGAAGTCTGCTTTTAGAGCACTTACTGTACCCTGAATGATTTTAGCTAAATTTCATGTGAATAAAAATTTGACGACAAGAGGATTATTTAACCCTTTCAAACCGGAAAAAAAGCAAAAGTGTGACTGAAAGTTGCCCAGACCTGGAAGATACGCATACACAAACAAAGATGAACCTGGGAATGTGTAATAAAGGAGAGATTGCTTGAAAACAAGTACAGAAAGTCTCCATTTGATGAACAGTTATTGTTAGAAGAGGAGTAAATCTGTTCTTTAGCTTAAATATGCCCAATTGATAGTTTAAACTTGTTAGAGAAAAGAATAAGCAGGACTAAAATAAGTTGTTTCCTAATTCCCTTAGCGAATTAGGAAACCAAAGAATGGTAGTAGATCCACTTGCTTAGTTTCTGTTACTAAAACTAACGTTTTTTTGTTTTTTTTTTTGCCTTTTCTTTGCGAGTTGATCTTTGAGTCACTCCGAGATTGATATATCCTTCACATCCCCCACGGGGATATCTATGTAGCCTTATCTTCCTCGTCCACTTGAAAAGAGTTGGTTGCACTAACTAATCAAAGGGGATTTAGAGCTTGATTCAGTCCTCATGGGGATTAGAAGATTCATCTTAGCAATTATGGGATTCCACAAGGATCAAAAGATTCCTCAACGCTGTTAGGGGATTCCGCAAAGATTAAAAGATTCCTCAGTGCTATTATGGGATTCTGCGAAGATTCAAA
>NC_090760.1:67745818-67758318 GCF_036898095.1 Palaemon carinicauda | reverse complement strand
ATATATATATATATATATATATATATATATATATATATATATATATATATATTTACTGTCTTTATTTCAAGGAAATTTTTTTGTTCAGTATTCTTATGAACTGAGGGAAAGGTGATGAGTTCTTACATTTATTATGTTAATTTTACCTTTCCCTCTACTTGCATTATTTCGAACACTCTCCTTACATGTTTTTTTCTTCCTTAGTTGTCATAATCTTTTATCTTTTAAAATGGTCCAATATGTTTTTCAAGGTCTAGTGAATAGCGTTTTGTCAATTATGGTGTCACTTATTATTTTTATGTTTCTTTCGCTTTTGTATTTAATCTAGAATTTAAATGTCTAATACTCAAAGGTTTTGCCGCAGATTATAAGGATTCCTGGAATGAAGAATATATATATGTATATATATATATATATATATATGTATATATATATGTATATATATATATATATATATATATATATATACATATATATATGTATATATATGTATGTATATATATATACATATACATATATATATGTATATATAAATGTATGTATATATATATATATATATATATATATATATATATATATATATATATATATATATGTGTGTGTGTGTGTGTGTGTGTGTGTAAGTGAGTGTGCGCGCACGCACTATTTCAGTAGTTTCTAAAAAGAAATGAAATCCTTGCGTAGTATCTAAAAAATATGTTTTCTTGTTAAACAAAAGAAAAGAACTTAATTTTTGGCACTATTGTATAAATAACGCAGAAATAAATATTGCAGAGGATAATTATATATTAAAATCATAGTAATAATTGAGAAACATTTTTCAGCACAGGCAATTCATCACAACCTGAACTAGACAGCTGAAGGGTGTCAATGATATTGGTTATATTCACGAGGAAATTGGTAGCCATACAACAAACTCTAGAATTAATCAAAATGAACGGTGCCGGTTTAGTATGTAGCCTACCTTTTTTATTCTGGTTTAGTATGTGGCCTACCTTTTTTATTCTGGTTTAGTATGTGGCCTACCTTTTTTATTCTGGTTTAGTATGTGGCCTACCTTTTTTATTCTGGTTTAGTATGTAGCCTACCTTTTTCATTCTGGTTTAGTATGTGGCCTACCTTTTTTTATTCTGGTTTAGTATGTGGCCTACCTTTTTTATTCTGGTTTAGTATGTAGCCTACCTTTTTCATTCTGGTTTAGTATGTGGCCTACCTTTTTCATTCTGGTTTAGTATGTGGCCTACCTTTTTTATTCTGGTTTAGTATGTGGCCTACCTTTTTCATTCTGGTTTAGTATGTGGCCTACCTTTTTTATTCTGGTTTAGTATGTGGCCTACCTTTTTTATTCTGGTTTAGTATGTGGCCTACCTTTTTTATTCTGGTTTAGTATGTGGCCTACCTTTTTCATTCTGGTTTAGTATGTGGCCTACCTTTTTCATTCTGGTTTAGTATGTGGCCTACCTTTTTTATTCTGGTTTAGTATGTGGCCTACCTTTTTCATTCTGGTTTAGTATGTGGCCTACCTTTTTTATTCTGGTTTAGTATGTAGCCTACCTTTTTTATTCTGGTTTAGTATGTGGCCTACCTTTTTTATTCTGGTTTAGTATGTAGCCTACCTTTTTCATTCTGGTTTAGTATGTGGCCTACCTTTTTTATTCTGGTTTAGTATGTGACCTTCTGGGCTTGTTAGGTTAGGTTAGGTTAGATTAGGCCACATACTAAACAGATGGATTTTCGTAGGCCATATTCGAAAGGTAGGCCACATACTAAACCGGCACCAATCAACTATATGGTTGAAAGCTGTTTCGGGTACATCGAAAGATTTTGAATAAAATAATATTATCGAGGATTTTTTAATAGAGTAATACTTTATTTAGTAGAAAAAAGTATTGCCTAGAAGCTTTGCATTGCAGAATTATTATTATTATTATTATTATTATTATTATTATTATTATTATTATTATTAATTGCTAAGCTATAACCCTAGCTGGAAAAGCAGCATGCTATAAGCCCAGGGGCTCCAACAGGGAAAATAGCCCAGTGGGGAAATGAAACAAGGAAAAATAAAATTTTTAAGAAGACTAACATTGAAAAAAAAAATATCTGCTATATAAACTATAAAAACTTTAACAAAACAAGAGGAGGAGAATGTCAGAGTTTTAAAGCCATCAATCTAACTAATATGGGAGATAGGCTGAAGCGAGTATCCCTTTATATAGAATTTATTCTCTACTGAACTTTGTGGAGTAATCATCTTTTAATATTCATTATTTATTTTTATTGCAGTTAAGTTTTAAGACAATATTTAAGAACCTCTTACTTGACGGTACTATCGGGTACACTATTCTGTCTTATTTCTCTTCCTCTTTTTTTTTTAAGTTTTTATAGTTAGTATATGAAACATTTATTTTAATGCTGTTACTGTTCTTAAGATATTCCATTTTGATTGTTTATTACTTCTCTTATAGTTTACTTATTTCCTTATTTCCTTTCCTCACTGGGCTATTGTTCCCTATTGAAGTCCTTGGGCTGATAGCATCCTGCTTTTCCAACTAAGGTTGTAGGTTAGCTAATAATAATAATAATAATAATAATAATAATAATAATAATATTACTTTTCTATATCATATTTCAAGAAAATCGCAAATACATTTCCCACGTGAGATTGGAAGTTATCAATAATTTAGGTATGAAAATATTCATTAGTTATCTTTATGTAGTTTTGAGCACTGGATTACGTACTCATTCTACGATAGTGATTAAAATGATAATGTTTGGAATAATCACTTGAGGTAAGGATTATTAAGTATGTCTTAAGAACTCAAAATTATTATGATGTTATGAGTAGTGATATTTGTATTTTTATTTATTATTATTATTATTATTATTATTATTATTATTATTATTATTATTATTATTATTATCGTTAAATTATTGTTATGGAATTGCTCAGTCATTTATATATATATATATATATATATATATATATATATATATATATATATATATATATATATATATATATATATATATATATATATATATATATGTATATATATATATATATATATATATATATACATATATATGTATATATATATGTACATATATGCATATAGTATATATATATATATATATATATATATATATATATATATATATAGTATATATAAATATATAAATCTATTTTAGTACATAAACGAATTCTGATTTTTTATTAATTTACTGTGACGCATAAAAATAGAATGCAGTGTATTTCCATTACGGTGTGGGAAATCTAATGCAACTTAGGAATTCTAGGAGGGTCTAGAATGAATAGAACGGATAGAATCGTGCATATGTGAAGTTGGAAAGGAATTGACGTCTTTTAGAAAGAGCCGCGATTTAATTTTTTTTATATCTAGTAAGTAGGGGGTTTCTTAGTGAAAGTGCTATTACCAAGTGAAAAGGAATCCTTTTAGTAATATCATAGGAAAGTATGTAAACGTAAAGTTCTTTTATTACATATATCCCCATGAGCATTTTCAGGCCGAGGTTATATGATGTATCACGTGACACGGTCGTAAAAGCATAACTGAGGGGGTGAAGGGTGTGTGTGTGGGGGGGGGGGTAGGGGCTATATAAAAGGCTAGTTTTACATTACGGAGGGCCACTTCTCTGGGGACTTGCTGATACCAGTTCTCCGTTGAAGTCGCTGATACCAGTTCTCCGTTGAAGTCGCTGATACCAGTTCTCCGTTGAAGATACCAGTTCTCCGTTGAAGTCGCCGATACCAGTTCTCCGTTGAAGTCGCTGATACCAGTTCTCCGTTGAAGTCGCCGATACCAGTTCTCCGTTGAAGTCGCCGATACCAGTTCTCCGTTGAAGTCGCCGATACCAGTTCTCCGTTGAAGTCGCCGATACCAGTTCTCCGTTGAAGTCGCCGATACCAGTTCTCCGTTGAAGTCGCCGATACCAGTTCTCCGTTGAAGTCGCCGATACCAGTTCTCCGTTGATGTCGCCGATACCAGTTCTCCGTTGAAGTCGCCGATACCAGTTCTCCGTTGAAGTCGCCGATACCAGTTCTCCGTTGAAGTCGCCGATACCAGTTCTCCGTTGAAGTCGCCGATACCAGTTCTCCGTTGAAGTCGCCGATACCAGTTCTCCGTTGAAGTCGCCGATACCAGTTCTCCGTTGAAGTCGCCGATACCAGTTCTCCGTTGAAGTGGCCGATACCAGTTCTCCGTTGAAGTGGCCGATACCAGTTCTCCGTTGAAGTGGCCGATACCAGTTCTCCGTTGAAGTGGCCGATACCAGTTCTCCGTTGAAGTGGCCGATACCAGTTCTCCGTTGAAGTGGCCGATACCAGTTCTCCGTTGAAGTGGCCGATACCAGTTCTCCGTTGAAGTGGCCGATACCAGTTCTCCGTTGAAGTGGCCGATACCAGTTCTCCGTTGAAGTGGCCGATACCAGTTCTCCGTTGAAGTGGCCGATACCAGTTCTCCGTTGAAGTGGCCGATACCAGTTCTCCGTTGAAGTGGCCGATACCAGTTCTCCGTTGAAGTGGCCGATACCAGTTCTCCGTTGAAGTGGCCGATACCAGTTCTCCGTTGATGTCGCCGATACCAGTTCTCCGTTGAAGTGGCCGATCCCAGTTCTCCGTTGAAGTGGCCGATACCAGTTCTCCGTTGAAGTGGCCGATCCCAGTTCTCCGTTGAAGTGGCCGATCCCAGTTCTCCGTTGAAGTGGCCGATCCCAGTTCTCCGTTGAAGTGGCCGATCCCAGTTCTCCGTTGAAGTGGCCGATCCCAGTTCTCCGTTGAAGTGGCCGATCCCAGTTCTCCGTTGAAGTGGCCGATCCCAGTTCTCCGTTGAAGTGGCCGATCCCAGTTCTCCGTTGAAGTGGCCGATCCCAGTTCTCCGTTGAAGTGGCCGATCCCAGTTCTCCGTTGAAGTGGCCGATCCCAGTTCTCCGTTGAAGTGGCCGATCCCAGTTCTCCGTTGAAGTGGCCGATCCCAGTTCTCCGTTGAAGTGGCCGATCCCAGTTCTCCGTTGAAGTGGCCGATCCCAGTTCTCCGTTGAAGTGGCCGATCCCAGTTCTCCGTTGAAGTGGCCGATCCCAGTTCTCCGTTGAAGTGGCCGATCCCAGTTCTCCGTTGAAGTGGCCGATCCCAGTTCTCCGTTGAAGTGGCCGATCCCAGTTCTCCGTTGAAGTGGCCGATCCCAGTTCTCCGTTGAAGTGGCCGATCCCAGTTCTCCGTTGAAGTGGCCGATCCCAGTTCTCCGTTGAAGTGGCCGATCCCAGTTCTCCGTTGAAGTGGCCGATCCCAGTTCTCCGTTGAAGTGGCCGATCCCAGTTCTCCGTTGAAGTGGCCGATCCCAGTTCTCCGTTGAAGTGGCCGATCCCAGTTCTCCGTTGAAGTGGCCGATCCCAGTTCTCCGTTGAAGTGGCCGATCCCAGTTCTCCGTTGAAGTGGCCGATCCCAGTTCTCCGTTGAAGTGGCCGATCCCAGTTCTCCGTTGAAGTGGCCGATCCCAGTTCTCCGTTGAAGTGGCCGATCCCAGTTCTCCGTTGAAGTGGCCGATCCCAGTTCTCCGTTGAAGTGGCCGATCCCAGTTCTCCGTTGAAGTGGCCGATCCCAGTTCTCCGTTGAAGTGGCCGATCCCAGTTCTCCGTTGAAGTGGCCGATCCCAGTTCTCCGTTGAAGTGGCCGATCCCAGTTCTCCGTTGAAGTGGCCGATCCCAGTTCTCCGTTGAAGTGGCCGATCCCAGTTCTCCGTTGAAGTGGCCGATCCCAGTTCTCCGTTGAAGTGGCCGATCCCAGTTCTCCGTTGAAGTGGCCGATCCCAGTTCTCCGTTGAAGTGGCCGATCCCAGTTCTCCGTTGAAGTGGCCGATCCCAGTTCTCCGTTGAAGTGGCCGATCCCAGTTCTCCGTTGAAGTGGCCGATCCCAGTTCTCCGTTGAAGTGGCCGATCCCAGTTCTCCGTTGAAGTGGCCGATCCCAGTTCTCCGTTGAAGTGGCCGATCCCAGTTCTCCGTTGAAGTGGCCGATCCCAGTTCTCCGTTGAAGTGGCCGATCCCAGTTCTCCGTTGAAGTGGCCGATCCCAGTTCTCCGTTGAAGTGGCCGATCCCAGTTCTCCGTTGAAGTGGCCGATCCCAGTTCTCCGTTGAAGTGGCCGATCCCAGTTCTCCGTTGAAGTGGCCGATCCCAGTTCTCCGTTGAAGTGGCCGATCCCAGTTCTCCGTTGAAGTGGCCGATCCCAGTTCTCCGTTGAAGTGGCCGATCCCAGTTCTCCGTTGAAGTGGCCGATCCCAGTTCTCCGTTGAAGTGGCCGATCCCAGTTCTCCGTTGAAGTGGCCGATCCCAGTTCTCCGTTGAAGTGGCCGATCCCAGTTCTCCGTTGAAGTGGCCGATCCCAGTTCTCCGTTGAAGTGGCCGATCCCAGTTCTCCGTTGAAGTGGCCGATCCCAGTTCTCCGTTGAAGTGGCCGATCCCAGTTCTCCGTTGAAGTGGCCGATCCCAGTTCTCCGTTGAAGTGGCCGATCCCAGTTCTCCGTTGAAGTGGCCGATCCCAGTTCTCCGTTGAAGTGGCCGATCCCAGTTCTCCGTTGAAGTGGCCGATCCCAGTTCTCCGTTGAAGTGGCCGATCCCAGTTCTCCGTTGAAGTGGCCGATCCCAGTTCTCCGTTGAAGTGGCCGATCCCAGTTCTCCGTTGAAGTGGCCGATCCCAGTTCTCCGTTGAAGTGGCCGATCCCAGTTCTCCGTTGAAGTGGCCGATCCCAGTTCTCCGTTGAAGTGGCCGATCCCAGTTCTCCGTTGAAGTGGCCGATCCCAGTTCTCCGTTGAAGTGGCCGATCCCAGTTCTCCGTTGAAGTGGCCGATCCCAGTTCTCCGTTGAAGTGGCCGATCCCAGTTCTCCGTTGAAGTGGCCGATCCCAGTTCTCCGTTGAAGTGGCCGATCCCAGTTCTCCGTTGAAGTGGCCGATCCCAGTTCTCCGTTGAAGTGGCCGATCCCAGTTCTCCGTTGAAGTGGCCGATCCCAGTTCTCCGTTGAAGTGGCCGATCCCAGTTCTCCGTTGAAGTGGCCGATCCCAGTTCTCCGTTGAAGTGGCCGATCCCAGTTCTCCGTTGAAGTGGCCGATCCCAGTTCTCCGTTGAAGTGGCCGATCCCAGTTCTCCGTTGAAGTGGCCGATCCCAGTTCTCCGTTGAAGTGGCCGATACCAGTTCTCCGTTGAAGTGGCCGATCCCAGTTCTCCGTTGAAGTGGCCGATCCCAGTTCTCCGTTGAAGTGGCCGATCCCAGTTCTCCGTTGAAGTGGCCGATCCCAGTTCTCCGTTGAAGTGGCCGATCCCAGTTCTCCGTTGAAGTGGCCGATCCCAGTTCTCCGTTGAAGTGGCCGATCCCAGTTCTCCGTTGAAGTGGCCGATCCCAGTTCTCCGTTGAAGTGGCCGATCCCAGTTCTCCGTTGAAGTGGCCGATCCCAGTTCTCCGTTGAAGTGGCCGATCCCAGTTCTCCGTTGAAGTGGCCGATCCCAGTTCTCCGTTGAAGTGGCCGATCCCAGTTCTCCGTTGAAGTGGCCGATCCCAGTTCTCCGTTGAAGTGGCCGATCCCAGTTCTCCGTTGAAGTGGCCGATCCCAGTTCTCCGTTGAAGTGGCCGATCCCAGTTCTCCGTTGAAGTGGCCGATCCCAGTTCTCCGTTGAAGTGGCCGATCCCAGTTCTCCGTTGAAGTGGCCGATCCCAGTTCTCCGTTGAAGTGGCCGATCCCAGTTCTCCGTTGAAGTGGCCGATCCCAGTTCTCCGTTGAAGTGGCCGATCCCAGTTCTCCGTTGAAGTGGCCGATCCCAGTTCTCCGTTGAAGTGGCCGATCCCAGTTCTCCGTTGAAGTGGCCGATCCCAGTTCTCCGTTGAAGTGGCCGATCCCAGTTCTCCGTTGAAGTGGCCGATCCCAGTTCTCCGTTGAAGTGGCCGATCCCAGTTCTCCGTTGAAGTGGCCGATCCCAGTTCTCCGTTGAAGTGGCCGATACCAGTTCTCCGTTGAAGTGGCCGATCCCAGTTCTCCGTTGAAGTGGCCGATACCAGTTCTCCGTTGAAGTGGCCGATCCCAGTTCTCCGTTGAAGTGGCCGATACCAGTTCTCCGTTGAAGTGGCCGATCCCAGTTCTCCGTTGAAGTGGCCGATACCAGTTCTCCGTTGAAGTGGCCGATCCCAGTTCTCCGTTGAAGTGGCCGATACCAGTTCTCCGTTGAAGTGGCCGATCCCAGTTCTCCGTTGAAGTGGCCGATCCCAGTTCTCCGTTGAAGTGGCCGATCCCAGTTCTCCGTTGAAGTCGGCGATCCCAGTTCTCCGTTGAAGTGGCCGATCCCAGTTCTCCGTTGAAGTGGCCGATCCCAGTTCTCCGTTGAAGTGGCCGATCCCAGTTCTCCGTTGAAGTGGCCGATCCCAGTTCTCCGTTGAAGTGGCCGATCCCAGTTCTCCGTTGAAGTGGCCGATCCCAGTTCTCCGTTGAAGTGGCCGATCCCAGTTCTCCGTTGAAGTGGCCGATCCCAGTTCTCCGTTGAAGTGGCCGATCCCAGTTCTCCGTTGAAGTGGCCGATACCAGTTCTCCGTTGAAGTGGCCGATCCCAGTTCTCCGTTGAAGTGGCCGATACCAGTTCTCCGTTGAAGTGGCCGATCCCAGTTCTCCGTTGAAGTGGCCGATACCAGTTCTCCGTTGAAGTGGCCGATCCCAGTTCTCCGTTGAAGTGGCCGATACCAGTTCTCCGTTGAAGTGGCCGATCCCAGTTCTCCGTTGAAGTGGCCGATACCAGTTCTCCGTTGAAGTGGCCGATCCCAGTTCTCCGTTGAAGTGGCCGATACCAGTTCTCCGTTGAAGTGGCCGATCCCAGTTCTCCGTTGAAGTGGCCGATACCAGTTCTCCGTTGAAGTGGCCGATCCCAGTTCTCCGTTGAAGTGGCCGATACCAGTTCTCCGTTGAAGTGGCCGATCCCAGTTCTCCGTTGAAGTGGCCGATACCAGTTCTCCGTTGAAGTGGCCGATCCCAGTTCTCCGTTGAAGTGGCCGATACCAGTTCTCCGTTGAAGTGGCCGATCCCAGTTCTCCGTTGAAGTGGCCGATACCAGTTCTCCGTTGAAGTGGCCGATCCCAGTTCTCCGTTGAAGTGGCCGATACCAGTTCTCCGTTGAAGTGGCCGATCCCAGTTCTCCGTTGAAGTGGCCGATACCAGTTCTCCGTTGAAGTGGCCGATCCCAGTTCTCCGTTGAAGTGGCCGATACCAGTTCTCCGTTGAAGTGGCCGATCCCAGTTCTCCGTTGAAGTGGCCGATACCAGTTCTCCGTTGAAGTGGCCGATCCCAGTTCTCCGTTGAAGTGGCCGATACCAGTTCTCCGTTGAAGTGGCCGATCCCAGTTCTCCGTTGAAGTCGCCGATACCAGTTCTCCGTTGAAGTGGCCGATCCCAGTTCTCCGTTGAAGTCGCCGATACCAGTTCTCCGTTGAAGTGGCCGATCCCAGTTCTCCGTTGAAGTCGCCGATACCAGTTCTCCGTTGAAGTGGCCGATCCCAGTTCTCCGTTGAAGTCGCCGATACCAGTTCTCCGTTGAAGTGGCCGATCCCAGTTCTCCGTTGATGTCGCCGATACCAGTTCTCCGTTGAAGTGGCCGATCCCAGTTCTCCGTTGATGTCGCCGATACCAGTTCTCCGTTGAAGTGGCCGATACCAGTTCTCCGTTGATGTCGCCGATACCAGTTCTCCGTTGAAGTCGCCGATACCAGTTCTCCGTTGAAGTGGCCGATACCAGTTCTCCGTTGAAGTCGCCGATACCAGTTCTCCGTTGAAGTCGCCGATACCAGTTCTCCGTTGAAGTCGCCGATACCAGTTCTCCGTTGAAGTCGCCGATACCAGTTCTCCGTTGAAGTCGCCGATACCAGTTCTCCGTTGAAGTCGCCGATACCAGTTCTCCGTTGAAGTCGCCGATACCAGTTCTCCGTTGAAGTCGCCGATACCAGTTCTCCGTTGATGTCGCCGATACCAGTTCTCCGTTGAAGTCGCCGATACCAGTTCTCCGTTGAAGTCGCCGATACCAGTTCTCCGTTGATGTCGCCGATACCAGTTCTCCGTTGAAGTCGCCGATACCAGTTCTCCGTTGATGTCGCCGATACCAGTTCTCCGTTGAAGTCGCCGATACCAGTTCTCCGTTGATGTCGCCGATACCAGTTCTCCGTTGAAGTCGCCGATACCAGTTCTCCGTTGAAGTCGATGATACCAGTTCTCCGTTGAAGTCGCCGATACCAGTTCTCCGTTGAAGTCGATGATACCAGTTTCTCCGGAGAGCAGATAAAATTAAGTGTCCTTTTCATCTCGGATGTATTTGTTCTCTTTCAATATCTCTGCTATCTATAATAATAACTTAATTGCGTTGAACTGCTCTTAAGAAATTAAAGCAATATTATAACTGCTTGAGCCTTCGTGTCATTTTGTGTTTGAATTGCTTTAACGAAACGAGAGGTTGAGAGTTACACTGTATGCTCACTGTATAAGCCACTCAGTCCAATTACTAAGCCTAAACTTTTACATAACTTGCTTTTAACGAAATTAACTAGTCCTGAACAGTTTAATGGAAACCAACTGTATAATTTGGACCTGTGCTCTGCACGTAGCGGCAAATAAGCGTCTTTTGTATTTCTTTAATAGAATACAATACTTTTGAGGTTTCTCATAATTTACCACAGGTGAATGTCTTATATGTAATCTGTTCAGTGAAACTTGAAGATATATATATATATATATATATATATATATATATATATATATATATATATATATATACATAAGTGTATATATATACATAAATATATATATATATATATATATATATATATATATATATATATATATATATATATATATATATATATATATATATATAAATATTTATATATTTATGAACTAAGTGCTAAAGTTGTGAGAATTGTGTATTACATTTAATTTTTTTAATAGAATTATAATTTTGTAAGCCATCCGCAGTATCCAATATACTTTCGCCAACGAAGTTGGGAGGAGGTTGTTTTCGGTTGTTTGTTTGTTTTTTGTGAACAACTTCCTAAACACAGTTTTATTCGTAGAGTAGGCAAACTTTCAGGGAATATTTGTTGTGTTGAGGCGTGAAAGGCATTCAGTTTTTAAAGTCCTAGGTCAAAGGTCAAGGTCGAGCAAAAGGTCGACCGAATTAACCCTAAATTTAACCCCAAGTTCGCACATGGGTGTCACACAGACTTCAAACACGCCTACGGTTTAAATTGGCTCTGGGAAAGGTAAGCTGGTTTCGAGAAATAAGCTTCCGTGGCGGAGGTCTGCACTCTCAGAGTGCTTTTCTAGTTTTTATAAGTCGTAGACCTAAAAGAACTCTAAGTTAGAGCTTTATAGATAATTGATGATCCTTATTGGTTTTTTGAGCTTGTAATATTGGTAATAATAATAATGATAAATAGATGTTTAAGTTTAGTGGTAATCAAGAACAGATGGTGACTGGTCTGGAAAACTTACCCAATATTCCCATACTCATCTGGGTCAGCCGTATTTGAGCGAGTTGACAAAACATTTATTGAATTAAAAGCAACTTTGATTCAAAGCATCTATGAAAATTTGGATAATGATATCCAACAGAGAAAGAGATATTGCCTCTCGTAATCATTCTCGTATGTTGCCATATCTACTGATACCAGAGGAAACATCCTTTCGATGATAGTAAAATTGGCAACGCTGTATTGTTCCTCTTAATCTGAGTAAGGTAGGGTTTTAGATTTTACGAGAGAGATTGACCTATCCGTCGGACTTGGCGTAGTTTTATTATTAAAATCACTTCGAAATATTACCACCAAGAGGATTTTTTTCCTCAAGAATAACCTTTTGGGAAAGTATAAACGAGTGCCAGTCCTTAAAAAGATGGGATTTATTTTGAGGGAAAATGAAACTTGCAAGAAGTGACCCCCTTTCGTAAACAGGAAGTATGACTTCCGGTAAGAAATGCACCAAAAGGTAAAGAGAGAGAGAGAGAGAGAGAGAGAGAGAGAGAGAGAGAGAGAGAGAGAGAGAGAGAGAGAGAGAGAGAGGGAGGGAGGGGGGGGTCCTTTTCAGATTTGGTTTTCAACAATTCATAAGACAAAATCGAGAAACATTCTCAATGGTGAGTATATGTTTGTCTGTCAGAATCTGTTACTCGGATATCTCTCTCTCTCTCTCTCTCTCTCTCTCTCTCTCTCTCTCTCTCTCTCTCTCTCTCTCTCTCTCTCTCTCTCTCTGAAATCTCCCTTTTAAGGAGAGACTTCTTTTCTGTCGTCGACGATTCTTGGAACGCGTCTCGACGTGTCACGACTCGTTCCTGGAAGATGTGGACACGGGAGTAAAGAAAAATGTTGCTCAAATTCTTCTAAATTCATAGTAAAATGCTTGAAATTATCTTTATGGCTTTTTAATTAAAATATGTTAACTTAACAAAAAATGAATTGTAGGTTAATGA
>NC_090760.1:67718318-67735818 GCF_036898095.1 Palaemon carinicauda | reverse complement strand
AAGGAACAGTCTATGTAGGCACTTGGTGCCCTCCTTTAGTTTGTAGTACAGTATGTATCTACACACTCACCCTGGACTTAATCGTCCCAATTAAGACCACTGTTCCTCGCAGAGTTAAACAGTAGGGTTAACTACACGACCCACTGCTACCACAGATCTCTTAAGTTCCTCTACTTGCTTCGCATAGTGGCGAAAGAACACCCTGGAAGACTTCCAGCCCGTGTATGAACGGAGATGTTCAAAATCCATACAATTAAAGAAATTTAGGGATGAGGCAACTTTCCTCGGATCGTGACCTACGGGTGTACTGTCAGGATCCGCTCTGCGAATAAAATATGTGATTTTCGCTCTGAGTTGATTCAGAGATAAATTTGAGCCTGATGTTTCTCCCCTGAATAGTTGACCACCCTTGAAGTCTGAAGTTCTACGAAGATAGACCTTTAGGCATTCTACTGGACATAGAGATGCATCTTCTTTCAGAGGGCAGATTCTCCAGGGACCCCACCTGTTGGTGGGTAACTCATTCTTGGCGAGAAACGTAGGATCCGGAAACAGGTTCAGATCCCCCCCATCCAGGAACTGAACACGACCTGCCTCTCTCGAGAGGGCTACGATCTCACTAACCCTGGCCCCGGACGCGAGTGCAAATAGAAAAATAACTTTTTGCGTCAAATCCTTTAACGCACATTCTTCATTGCTCAACAGGGAGGCGAAATGAAGAACTTTGTCTAAAGACCATGAGATGGGCTTTGGAGGTGCTGAAGGTCTGAGCCTAGCGCAGGCTTTCGGAACTTTATTAAAGATCTCGTTACCTAGGTCGATCTGGAAGGCAAATAAAATGGGTCTCATCAAAGCAGATTTACACACTGAAATCGTGTTAGCTGCCAACCCTTGGCCATGGAGGTGGATGAAGAAAGATAAGCAGAAGTCTGTTGAGATCTCCTGCGGATTCTTTGCCTTTACAAAGGCCACCCATTTTCTCCAAGATGACTCATATTGCCTTCTAGTCGATTTGCACTTATATTCTTCTAGGAAGTCTATGCTGGCTTTCGAAATCCCGAAACGCTTTCTCACCGCAAGGGCGAGAAAATCATGAGCTGCAGGGTCCGGGTTTTCTGTAATGAAGCGCAGACAGTCGACTTCTGGACTCGCTGGGTCAGAACTGGATGTGGTAGCGGCACAAACTTCATCTGTAGTTCCAACGCCAAGGGGAACCACATACTGTTCGGCCACTTGTGGGCCACTATTGCCGCTACCCCCTTGAAGGATCTCAGTTTGTTGAGGACCCTCAACAGAAGGTTGTGAGGAGGGAACAGATAAATCCTGGACCATCTGTTCCAGTCGAGGGACATCGCGTCCACTGCTTCCGCTAAGGGGTCCTCGTACGGGGACACGTACAGGGGCAACTTCTTGTTGTCTTTCGTCGCAAAGAGGTCTATCTGCAGTTCTGGGACTTGATTCAGAATGAAGGAGAATGATCCTGCGTCTAAGGACCATTCCGACTCTATCGGTGTGAACCTGGATAGAGCGTCCGCTGTCACATTGCGGACTCCTTGAAGGTGAACTGCCGACAGGTACCACTTCTTCTTTTCCGCCAATCGGAAAATGGCTAACATCACTTGGTTGAGAGGTGGTGACCTCGACCCTTGTCGATTCAAGCATCTCACAACCACCTCGCTGTCCATCACCAATCTTATGTGGATCGAGTGACGCGGGGAGACTTTCTTTAAGGTAAGGAGCACTGCCATAGCTTCTAGAAAGTTTATATGAAAGGTCCTGAATAGCTTGGACCAAGTCCCCTGGACTTTTTTCCGATGAGAGTGACCTCCCCATTCCTCCTTTGAGGCGTCTGAGTGAATCGTCATCGACGGGTGAGGTGGCTGAAGAAGAACCGACTTCTTTAGATGTCTGGCTTGGGACCAAGGCCTGAGAAGAGTACGTAGCCGAGGCGGCACTGGTCTTCTCAGATCTCTTCGCGCGTTTGATGCATACCTTCTCCAAACTCCGGTTGCATCCTTTAGCTGTGCTCTTAGCACTGGGTCTGTCACTGAAGCAAACTGGAGAGAGCCTAGTACCCTCTCCTGTTCGCGTCTTGATATCCTTTCGGAATCTAGAAGTCTCTTGACAGAACCCGCTATCTCCTTCCTTTTCTTCGCCGGGATGGAGAAACTGTGTGACAAAAGGTCCCAGTGGATTCCCAGCCACTGGAACCTTTGGGATGGAGAAAGTCGAGACTTTTTTCTGTTGATCTTGAAGCCTAGGTACTCTAGGAACTGGATCACCTGACTGGAAGCTTGCAAGCATTCGGTCTCGGATGCTGCCCACACCAGCCAGTCGTCCAGGTAGGCTACTACCTGAATTCCCTTTAGGCGTAATTGTTTGAGAGCTGCGCTCGCAAGCTTCGTGAAAATCCTTGGGGCTATGTTTAGCCCGAATGGCATGGCTCTGAAGGCGTATAGTCTCCGTTGTAGCCTGAACCCTAGGTAGGGGGAGAGTCGACGGCTGATTGGAATGTGCCAATAGGCGTCTGACAAGTCTATAGAGACTGAGTATGCCCTCTTGGGCAGTAAGGTCCTTATGTGTTGCAGTGTTAGCATCTTGAATTTGCAATTCACTATGAACTTGTTGAGTGGCAACAAGTCCAGAATGACTCTGAGCTTTTCCGAGTCTTTCTTGGGAACACAAAACAGCCTCCCTTGGAATTTGATGGACTTCACCTTTCGGATCACCTTTTTCTCCAACAGTTCTTGAACGTACTCCTCCAGAACGGGGGTGGAGTGTTGGAAAAACCGAAGGCACGGGGGTGGAGTGCTGTACCAGCTCCAGCCCAGTCCATTCTTGAGTAGGCTTTGGGCCCAGGGATCGAAGGTCCAGCGATCCCAAAATTTCATCAGTCTCCCTCCTACCGGTATCGTTTCACTTGGACTGCCGTCCTGAGGTCTTGCCTCCCTGACCACGACCACCTCTGAATCCCCTTCCCCTTGAGGGGCGCCTAGACGAGCCTCTGGCTGCTCCTCTAGGTTTTGCACGAAAGGAAGAAGACTGTCCTTCGAACATTGGGGTGAATGTGGATGACTGACCTGGCACAGCCTGGGGTACCCACTGAAAAGTAGTCGGGGTTTGTGCCACCATCTGGGGCACTGGAGGCAATGGCAATTGCAGTTGCTGTGGCTGTCTAAAAGGCTTGGCTGACCGAGACGGTAGCCTAGTCCTCATATTCTTCCTCTTTGGTTGAGGACCCTCATCCGGGGAAGATTTTCTTTTGATAGCCAGGCCCCACTTCTGGAGAAGGTTTCTATTCTCCACGGCGGCCTTATCAACAACCTCTTTGACCACATCGGTAGGGAAAAGGTCTTTTCCCCAAATGTTGGAGGAGATTAACTTCCTTGGCTCGTGTCTCACCGAGGCCCCGGTGAACACGAACTCCCTGCAAGCTCTCCTTGCCCTGACGAAGCTATAAAGGTCCTTCGTCACTGTGGCTAGATGAGACTTGAGCCACTACCATGAACATTTCATGGACCTTGGGGTCACTTGCCATCGTCTCAAGAGTAGTCTGATGAGACATTGAAGCAGCCAGTCTTTCTTTTGTCTCGAACTCTCTTCGTAAAAGAGAGTCGGACAGCTTGGGGAGGTCCTCGCCGAATTGCCGTCCGGCAATATCAGCCTCCAACTTTCCCACTGAGAATGTCAGATGGACATCCTTCCAGTCTTTGTGGTCCATAGGCAGGGCCAGCAACAAGGGTTTACACTCCTCCAGGGAGGGGCAAGGCTTGCCGGCCTCGACTGCCTTTAGGACAGCCGCAAACCCTTTCTGTAAAAAGGGGAAGGCTCTAGCAGGAGAGGACACAAAAGAAGGGAGCTTCTTGTTCAATGCAGCTACCTTCGAGTTAGAGAAGCCCCTCTCTTTCATCGAGGATGAAAGTAGGGCTTGAGCCTTAGCGTGGTCCATAATTATGACCTCCTTCGGCTCTGTCTACTCCCTTGAAGCTGGTTCTTTTCTCAGCCGGACATAGCAGTCCGGATATGATGCCTTGCTGGGCCAAAATTCCACCTCCTCTAGTGGAACTGAACCCAGCTTATCTGAGATGACGATCTTTCCAGTCGTCATTGGCATGTGCTCAGCATACCTCCAGGGGTTAGCATCTGAGCATACGGGAAGGTCTTTCACATTGAGCCCTTTCCGGGGTCCACGTGATTCTGCCAGGGACTGCATACGCAGTTCCATAGCAGCCGCCTTCTCCTGATTCTCCTTCTGCATTTGTTGGATCATTCCAACAATCGAAGAGAGGGCCTGTCCCAGTTCTACTGGGAGACCGGCCGATGTTGAGGGGATAGGATCCGGAATCTGAACCGGAATAGCTGACACCTCGTCGACCTCATCCTCTACGACATCCGGGGTTTGAACTTCATCCTGACCTTCTGCCAGGAGGTCTTGTTCCAAACGTTCGTCCAGGTCAGACATCCTGTCATCTAACTGGATGTCTTGCATCGCAACTGCGACTTCCACGTCCACCTGGACTTGATCTTGAGGGATCTCCTCTTGAGGCTGGGGAATCACTGCATCAGCTGATGCCTGGGGAAAAAGATACGCCCTCATCTTCTCACTTGGAAGATAAGGGCCAGAGGTGTTCTTCTTGAAGCCCCTTACCCAAGTACAAAGCTTTTCCCTTGCTATATCCCTTGATTCCGCCGTTCTAGGGGAATCAAAAGCCTCAGTAATCAGGTTAGTGCATACAGTACATACCTGAGGGTCCCAATACTGGAGATCATCCTTGGAGACAGCGCATGCTGCTTGTCTCCTACAACACTCATGTCCGCAGAGGTTCTTGCTGCGGACATTGCAGAAAACATTTCCGCACTTCGGAGGGTCCTCCTGTAAAGAGAAGAAATTTCCATGAGTATCAAGTGAACTATGTATCACTGGATATGCATAGTATAGCATAACAATTCATAAAGGAAAGACACACACTTGTGTTTCCCTCACAACCCATTGTTGCAGCCTTCCAGATAATAAAATAAAAAGTGGTTTATCTCTTCCAGAGTAACCAATGCAAGGTTTCCAGAGGAAACAGGTGGAGCTCACACCTAAGCAATGATTTTAAAATCCTGGATAATAGACAGGGAAGAACTCAGCTTCCTATCTGAGGGCAACAGCAAAGGGGCGTGCAAGAAAACACAATAGTGTTAGAAGACACAGTGCTGTACCAAAACCCTTACTATAGTTTTCCTCTTACTGTATATGCTATACAGAAGAATACTAGTACAGTATAGGGGGATGTGTGCCGGCCTGCCTTTGCCGGCCGGCACACACCACAACTAGCTTTAAAGTATACTACTTAACAGCTATAGGGCGGCAGCACTCTGGTTCAAATGCCTGTGCCGGTCGGCAGCAACTGCCGGCCGGTAACAGCCAGTGTTGGCCGGCAATGGCTGCCGGCCAGCAACTACACAAGGTAGTACTCAGCTGCCGGCCACACTCTTGGTGACCGGCAGACAAGGGCTGACATAAGCCGGCCGGCAAAGGTACAAGACCGATGCCAGCCGGCAGCAAAAGAACCAGAGGACTACACCTGCCCGGCTGCCGGCCTATGAGGCCGGCAGCCGGGACAGGTACAGCACTTAGAAGAAAAATAGAATGGATGCCGGGATAAGAGTGTACACAACCTCCAAGCCCGGCAACCGAAAGAGTGCATATAAGGAAGGGGAGAAACTAATTCAGGCTTCCTTGACCCATGCCGTCCGGCTCTGCCGGCAGGCATGGATGAGGGACCAAGAGAGGTCCAGGCAGCACTCGAAAACATAAGATCCTTGCCGGCCAGCAGCTCTGCCGGCCGGCAAGGGGCTGAGTCAATTCCACATCCTAACCTATACTAGGTCCAGAAGTAGAACGACGTACAGTACAGAAAGACCCCTGCCGGCCAGCTCTGCCGGCCGGCAAGGGGCTGAGTCAATTCCACATCCTAACCTATACTAGGTCCAGATGTAGAACGACGTACAGTACAGTATGAAGAAAGAGGGGGAAGGGACAAGAGGGTCCTGCCAACCTTGCTTTAGTGACAGATCACCCGCAGCTAAGAAACTTATCTTAGCCTAAGGGAGATCTAAGGGGAAAGGCCAGCAATACTTACCAGCTTCCAGAGCACCAAAGCAAGGAAGGCGTTGCTACTCCCAAGGGAAGAACTTATCCTCCCGCGAGAACAGCAACAGGACTAGTCTGGTAGATCACAAAAGAAGGAATCATATCCACAAAAACCTTCGGTAGTGACCTAAGGGAGCTAAGCTCCCTTTGTATGTGTTAGGTCAGCGAGGGGGACTCAGCCCCAAGCCAGACAACACAGACTCAGACTAAAAACTCTGTTGTTCTGTCCCTCTTGAACCATAACTACAGGAACAGGAAGGTACAGTAACACCCTAGTATAGTTTTATCGAAAATAAATTTCGGAAAAAACCACTTAGGGATAAGCCCAAGGCTTAAACAGAGGGAAAGGGATTGCATACCTTCTCCGAAGAAAAGAAAGCAACCGGGGAGTATGATAAAGTATACTAAGGCTCCATAAGCAACTAGCCTAGGCACCAAGAGAATCGATTATCTAATTCACCGAAACTTACTCGTATACTATCTTGGAAATATTCCACACAGTCTAAAATGTATAAAATATAGCCTAAAGCTTCAATAAAATTTTAATTACACTCGGAAAAACCATAATCATGCATGAAGTACTAGGACCAAACGACTAGGCTACATGGCCTAGCGTAGGCCAGAATGGCGAATACTTCGCCAAATAATACTAAGCACGAAAGGAAATCCTATGTAATGCTAAATAGCTAAAATTTATTAAAGCAAAACAACCAGGAATGTCGCTCTGACTAACTAACTTATACCTAGCGAGCGACAGCGTCCAAGACGCCTCTGGTAGGCTACGGCTCTTGTATCAAAGATTAATCCTATTAATCACTCAAAATTTTACCAAGAGCCTACATTTATACATAACAGACACTATACTCAACTTATCAGAGGCCGACGAAGACGAAGAAGCCATGAAAAGTCGAATAAATCCAAGATTTGCGAGAAAAACAGGAAAAAACACCGAGTTGTTAAGCTACGCAAAAAGGAATACAGATGGCGCCAGGATTGGCGCCAGGCACGCATATGAATCGGAGGATAGGGAAGCCTTGGGAGCGGCTCCCCTTTTTCTTTCCCGAATTCGTATCTCGCCAATCACCTCCTACGAGACGAAATCTCTGTCCAGGATGTAGATTGCCATGTGGCGTGTCTAGAATATGTCCTCTGATATGTCGCGATATCCCTTTCACGAGGGATACTCGCTCCAGGAGTTAGAATTCTGGTACCTTAAGGTAAATTCTCTGGGAATATTGCCGTAGTGGTAATATACCCTAGGAAGCTACCCTATAGGAACTTCCATCAGGACGACATGGCTTGAGCCCAAATATATATATATATATATATATATATATATATATATATATATATATATATATATATATATATATATATATATATATATATATATATATATACACACACATTATATATACACATATATATATATATATATATATATATATATATATATATATATATATATATATATATATTTGTGTGTGTGTGTGTTTATTTCATGAGTTATAATCTACAAATAATAATTATGACCACCTTAAGATTCAATATCGACCACCCTGGAATAAGCCACTCTTTTTCATCATTGGTGCCACTAAGCTCGCGAAATGAAAGTACTCAGTTATGAGCCAGTATCTTCAATGAATAATCAACAGGAGAAGCACTCTTCTCATCTTGAATAACCTTAGTAACTTCCCTGACCCTTGAGTCTTTGTGTTTCTATTTTAATGGCATAAAGGGATTTGAAGCCACTTGGAGCCATAAGGAGCCACGAGGATCCTTGAGGATCCTCAAAGATCCTCGAGGAACCACGCGGAGCCATTGAAATATCACTGTTGACACCGGATCGTATTACTACTGGTTGCAAATGTGCAAGAGCCTGTGCTTGGCCGTAAGGACCAGGCAATCTACAACAACAACAACAACAACAACAACAACAACAGCGAAACGCGGACCCTTGCCTTATCTCAGCGGGACCCTTCCGGTAATGACCTCGGCTTCGGACTCTGCTCGCATTGCGTTTAATCCCTTCTCTCATTTCTTAAGACTGATTGCTCCCTTTCGGATGCTGGGGCTCCAAGGGTCCTTTGTTTGTTGCTTTCACTATTTCATTCCTTGTTCGGGTTCTAATTTTTTATTTATTCACTTGTAATTGCTTTCATCCCTTTGTAATTTGGATTATGTTTGCTTGAAAATCTTTTTATTTTTCTCTCTTCGTGTTTACTTGTCGGCTCTTATATGCTTTCATTTGCTTGTTATTAGGCAAACTGTCTTTGTTTACTTATTACTTAAATATCACTCTATATATAGGAAAGTTCTATGATAATTCTGTTCTATGAAATATTTAATAATTACAAATCATTCTTTCTCTTATTCTTCAAATCCTGTAGTCATTGGGAAAAAAAAGTATTGTATAAAATTATTGAAAAATTTAAAGGATATATTTTTCATTGCGCTTGGTGACTGATTTATTTTGCGATCTGCTGCCGATTTTATTTTGATTGTTCATGAGACATTTTGTGATTAAAATGTAATTGTAACGTATATTGTGTAATATAATCTCATGCAAATTTTCTATACTACTTAATGCGCATTTTGTATTTATTTCAGTATGAATTTTACAACGAATTTAATGAAACTTATACAGAGAATTTATTTTGATTATTCTTTCGGATTTAACGGTAACAATATATATATATATATATATATATATATATATATATATATATTAAACATAAATTTTAATAGAATCATATGCAAGTTAATCTTGCTCGAGGGTACACTCAAGCACACTATTCTATATTAGTTCTCTTCTTGTTTCTTTGTTTTGAAGTTTTTATAGTCTATATATGAAATATCTGTTTTGATATTGTTACTGTTCTTAAAATATTTTATTTTAATTATCAATTACTTCTCTAGTAGTTTCCTTATTTCCTTTCCTCACTGTGCTATTTTTTCCTGTTGGAGCCCTCGGGCTTATAGCATCCCACTTTTCCAACTATGGTTTGAGCTTTGCAAGAAGTAATGATAATAATAATAATAATAATAATAATAATAATAATGTTGTTATTATTATTATTATTATTATTATTATTATTATTATTATTATTATTATTGTACAGGAAATTATCTTTATTAAACTTCTTCTTCTTCTTCTTCTTCTTCTTCTTCTTCTTCTTCTTCTTCTTCTTCTTCTTCTTCTTCTTCTTCTTCTTATTATTATTATTATTCATAGTCATAGTCACTTTAGAAACCAATATCAACAATATTCATCTGAACTTTTTTTTTTTAAACAATATATATATCAGCCTTCGAATTTATCCGGATTGTAGAGCAACATTGAACTTTTGATTATGCAATTGCGCAGGAATCTTGCCATATTTTTGCTCAATACTTTTACAGAGTTTTGCATTGGAATTTAATTAGATTTTCCCTGATAATTTTGATAAACATTTGCATGATAATTTTGCCTGATAGATTTGCAGAATTTTGCCAAGATATTTTTGCAAGCGAACTTTGCTTATTTGTATAATAATTTTGCCAGTTTTGCATCGGGATTTTTTCTAGATTCTTTCATGAATATTTCACCAGACTTTTGCATAATTTCACCAGATATTTTTGCATAAGGTATCTTTTTTTTTTTTTTTTTTTGCATGAGAATTTTTCCAGCTTTTGAATGATAATTTCGCCAGACATTTTTGCCTAACAATTTTGCTAGATTTGTTTTCATGAGAATCTTGCAAGAATTTCTCAAAAGAATTTTGCCATATACTTTTTCAAAGAAATTTTGCCAGATTTTATTTTTCACAATTCAGTTTGTGTTTTTACCTCCAGCCTGTATGTCATGTGTGTGATTCTTCGTGAAAGTATACATATACGAGGAGTAGAGAATATCATTGATTTACATACGGAGGAGAAAATATATTGTTTATATATATATATATATATATATATATATATATATATATATATATATATATATATATATATATATATTCACTGATAGTTATATATCCCTCCTGAATGGGGTTACCTTAATGTGATGAAAGGCTTTGCATGTCATCCTGATCAGCAAAGGTATACTAGTTAAGGCCACTCATACTAGGTTGGTTTGCTTTTAGTGATCAGTTGAACATCTCCCACCATCACCAAAAAGCATTGACCAGCGTGGTGATGAAAATGGGTAAACCACAGACATGACTAAGGATATATCTGAGACCTTTGTCCTGCAGTGGACTAGAGACTGTTGCATTTGTTTTTGCTATATGTATATGTATATATATGATTATATATATACTTGTTTATAAATATATATATATATATATATATATATATATATATGTGTGTGTGTGTGTGTATATATATATATATATATATATATGTATATATATATGTTATATATATATACATATATATATATATATATATATATATATATATATATATACATATGTATATGTCTATATATATGTATATATATGTATATATATATATCTATATATGTGTATAAATATATATATATATATATATATATATAGTATATATAAATATGTATATATATATATATATATATATATATATATATATTATTATTATTATTATTATTATTATTATTATTACCAGCCAAGCTACAACCCTAGTTGGAAAAGCAAGATGCTATAAGCCCTAGGGCTCCAGTAGGGAAAAATATCCCAGTGAGGAAAGGAAATAAGGAAATATACAAATGATGAGAATAAATTAACAATATATCATTCTAAAAACAATAACAGTGTCAAAACAGATATGTCCTATATAAACTATTAACAACGTCAAAAACAGATATGTCATATATCAACTATGAAAAGACTCATGTCAGCCTGGTCAACATAAAAACATTTGCTCCAACTTTGAACTTTTGAAGTTCTACTGATTCAACTACCGGATTAGGAAGATCATTCCGCAATTTGGTAACAGCTGGAATAAAACTCCTAGAATACTGTGTAGTATTGAGCCTCATGATGGAGAAGGCCTGGCTATTAGAATTAACTGCCTGCCTAGTAATACGAACAGGATAGAATTATCCAGGGAGATCTGAATGTAAAGGATGGTCAGAGTTATGAAAAATCTTATGCAACATGCATGATGAAATAATTGAACGACGGTGCCAGAGATTAATATCTAGATCAGGAATAAGAAATTTAATAGACCGTAAGTTTCTGTCCAATAAATTAAGATGAGAATCAGCAGCTGAAGACCAGACAGGAGAACAATACTCAAAACAAGGTAGAATGAAAGAATTAAAACACTTCTTCAGAATAGATTGATCACCAAAAATCTTGTAAGACTTTCTCAATAAGCCAATTTTTGTGCAATTGAAGAAGACACAGACCTAATGTGTTTCTCAAAAGTAAATTTGCTGTCGAGAATCACACCTAAAATTTTAAAAGAGTCTTACAAATTTAAAGAAACATTATCTATACTGAGATCCGGATGTTCAGGAGCCACCGTCCTTGACCTACTTACAATCATAGTTTGAGTTTTGTTAGGATTCAACTTCATACCTCATAATTTGCACCATGCACTAATTTTAGCTAAATCTCTATCAAGGGATTCACCAACCCTAGATCTACATTCAGGGGATGGAATTGATGCAAAGAAAGTAGTATCATCTGCATATGCAACAAACTTGTTTTCTAGGCCAAACCACATGGCATGTGTATATAGTATGAAAGGTAATGGGCCAAGAACACTACCCTGTGGAACACCGGATACCACATAGCTATATTCACTCTGGTGCCCATCAACAACAACTCTTTGAGATCTTTTACTTAAAAAATCAATAATAATGCTAAGAAACGACCCAAACACTCCCAACTGTTTGAGTTTGAAAACAAGGGCCTCATGATTAACACTGTCAAAGGCAGCACTAAAATCAAGGCCACTCATATGAACTTCCTGACCACAATCAAGGGATTTCTGTACAGTATTGGAGATTGTAAGAAGGGCATCACATGCTCCAAGGCCTTTACGAAAACCAAATTGCAAACTAGGGAGTAGATGATTACCTTCAGCAAACCTATTAAGACGTTTTGCCAGAAGACGTTCAAAAACTTTAGGTAATATGGGAGTTATGGAAATTGGGCGGTAATCAGTGGGGCTTGAGCTACCACAAACACATTTACATAGAGGAGTAACATTACCAATTCTCCAACAAGTGCTAAAAGCTCCTCATCTTGCTAACTTGCGCAAAATAACCGATAACTTTGGAGCTAAAAAATCTGCTGTCTTCATAAAAAACAAAGGAAAAATACCATTTGGGTCTACGCCTCCATAAGCATCAAGGTCCATCAACAGAGCTTTAATTTCACGAGATCAAAAAGCTAAACTAGTTAGTTTAGCCTCAGGAAAACAGGAATGAGGAAGTTCAAGTTTTTCATTACTCTGTTTACTGTCATAAACATCAGCCAAAAGGGTTGTCTTTTCCTTTTGAACAGTGAGTGACTGAGCCATCTGGTTTAAGTAAAGGAGAAACTGTTGCATCTACACCAAAGATTGCAGATTTAAGGGTAGACACACACACACACACTCACACACACACACATATATATATATATATATATATATATATATATATATATATATATATATATATATATATATATGTATGTATATATACACCAACGAACGAATGAAACAGCAAACCACCCAATAAAATAAGTAAAAAAAAATCGATATATAAGAAGAGAAGAGACACAGCCGTGAGAATGCGTGAGAGTGAGTGAGTGAGTGAGCGTCCAATTCCTCTGGCAGCGTTCGCAATGAAATTCTGCGGATCACCATTATCGATGAGATACAGCTTTGGCACCGTTCCCTATTGAAATGCTCCGACAAATTTCAAACGACCAAGATGGAAAATAGTATTTGAATTTCAATCGTGAATTCTCTCTCTCTCTCTCTCTCTCTCTCTCTCTCTCTCTCTCTCTCTCTCTCTCTCTCTCTCTCTCTCTCTCTCTTTTTTGTTCATTTTACAAGTGACCCTTTTCCCTCCCCGGAGGAGAGGAGAGACGGGAGGATTGCTGACTTGTAAATTCCTCTGGCGGGAGAGATAATTGAATGCCATATCTAGGGCCCTTTGGCGTCGCTCTTTGAGTTCGGGATTTGACCTCCGCTGTTCAGTTATCATCATCACTTGAGGATTGTTGCCATCGACTCACCTCGGGAGTTTTTCGTTTTCTGTTCGGCTGTCGGCAGGAAGGGCGAGGGATTTTCGTTTTTAATGTAGCTGCTGGGTTTTATGGTAGTGATGGCCTATTGGAAACGTCCATGCCTGGCGATCGCCGGACTGAGGTTCAAGTCCCGCTCGAGTTCGATAGTTTCTTTTAGTGGCTGAACCTCACCAGCCTTATGACATAAGGATGGATTTTTTTTTTTTGAAGCCTACAGCCATAACCTGGCCCTCCCTCGTCCTAGCTTGGGGGAAGAGGGTCGTGGTTGCTGATCATATGGATATATATAGTCAGTTTCTAGGGCATTGTCCTGCTAGCCAGGACACTTTCACTGCCCCTTGCATCTGTCATTCATTGGTGGCCTTTGAACCTTGAACTGCTATTAGATGGAAGATGAGACATCAGTACTCGTATAAAAAAGTTTCTTATTTTTTGGCTGCTCTTATAATGAAATTGGTGAAATTCCTATTTTTCAGTACCGGATCAATACTACTATGATAATGAGTGTGTGTTTGTGTGTGTGTGTGTGTGTGTGTGTATGTATTTATGTATATTTGGCGAGCAGAAAAACAAATGGAAAACTAGGATAATCGTAGGACTGTAAAGGCTAAAAACCTATTTTTTAATATTTTGGGATAAGAAAAATTAAATATAGATACACACATGAATCTAAGAATGAGTGGATAATTGAATAGATAGATAAATAAGATTGTGAATAAATAGCTACTGTATATCATCAGTTGAAATAAAATATTGGGAAATGACTTCTTCAAGAATAAGAAATAGTTCAGCAGTCACATAGATATGGTAACAATCAAATGACCGACCAACCCAGAGCAATATCATCCTTAATCCATATTGGCAGAACAATTAAAATCCTATTATGAGGAGGCAGTTTCAATCAGGAATATATTTCACACACAATTCTTATTGAAGGCAAAAATCCCCAAGATAACACACGTTCAGAGGCTTAAGTTTAACATGATTCCCCAGGCAATATCTTGGGGAGAAGGGGGGGGGGGGGAGGGGATCTCAAGGCAACCTCTTGGGGAGGGGTATGCCTCAGGGTATCTATTAGGGAAGGGGCAAGGATGTGGGGATTAGATGAGAATTTTGCAATTTCTCTCGGTGGTCCCAGGAGATGGGGAGACCAACTGAACCATATGGTATGGCCTCACAGATGGAGAGATGCGTTTGAACGTGTTTGTGTGATGTGTTGAAGTTAGATGTGTGTTTGTGTGATGTTTTAAAGTTAGGCACTTGTTTGTGTGATGTATGGGAATTAGACCCCTGTTTGTGTGATATGTTGAAGTAAGACTCGGGTTTGCGTGATGTTTTGAAGTTAGACGTGTGTTTGTGGGATGTGTTGAAGTTAGACCCCTGTTTATGTGATTTGTCTAAGTTAGACACGTGTTTGTGTGATGTGATAAAGTTAGACGCGTGTTTGTGTGATGTTTTGAAGTTATACAAGTGTTTGTGTGAAGTTTTGAAATTAGACGTGTGTTTGTCTTATGTTTTGAAATTAGACACGTGTTTGAGTTTGTGTATTGAAGTTAGACGCGTGTTTGTGTGATGTTCTGAAGTTAGATGGGTGTTTGTGTGATGTGTTGAAGATAGTGTTTGTGGGATGTGTTGAAGTTAGACGCATATTTGTGTGCTACGTTGAAGTTAGATGCATGTTTGTGTGATGTATTTAAGTTAGACAAGCGTTTGTGTGATGTTTGGAAACTAGACACGTGTTTGTGTGATGTGTTGAAGTTAGACGCGTGTTTGTGCGATGTGTTGAAGTTAGATGCATGTTTGTGTGATGTTCTGAAGTTAGACGCGTGTTTGTGTGATGTGTTGAAGTTGGATGCATGTTTGTGTGATGTATTGAAGTTAGATACGTGTATGTGTGATGTTTGGAAATTAGATGCGTGTTTGTGTGTTGTATTGAAGTTAGACGCGTGGTTTTGTGATATGCTGAAGTTAGACTTGTGTTTGTGTGATGTGTTGAGGTTAGATGCATGTTTGTGTGATGCATTGAAGTTAGACACGTGTTGGTTGGATGTTTTGAAGTTGTATACGTGTTTGTGTGATGTTTTGTAATTAGATGAATGTATGTGATGTGTTGAATTAGCCGTGTGTTTGCATGATGTGCCGAAGTTAGACGTGTGTTTGGGTGATGTGTTGAAGTTGGACACATGTTAGTGTGATGTTATGAAGTTATACACATGTTTGTCTTATTTGTGTGTGTTTTAATTTAGACACGTGTTTGTGTGGTGTGTTGAAGTTAGACACATGTTAGTGTGATGTTTTAAAGTTGTACACATGTTTGTCATATTTGTGTGTGTTTTAAGTTAGACACGTGTTTGTGTGGTGTGTTGAAGTTAGACACTTATTAGTGTGATGTTTTGAAGTTAAACATGTGTTTGTGTGTGTTTTAAGTTACACATGTTTGTGTTATGTGTTGAAGTTCGATGCATGTTTGTGTGATGTATTGAAGTTAGACACGTGTTGGTTTGTGTTTTAAGTTGGACACATGCTTGTGTTATGTGTTGAAGTTAGACACGTATTTGTGTTATGCGTTGAAGTTAGACGTGTGTTTGTGTAATGTATTGAAGTTAGACACGTGTTTGTGTGATGTGATGAAGTTATACACGTGTTTGTGTGATGTGATGAAGTTAGAATCGTGTTTGTGTTATGTGTTGATGTTAGACGTGTTTGTGTGATGTGTTGAAGTTATACACGTGTTTGTGTGATGTGTTGAAGTTAGACACGTATTTTTGTTATGCTTTGAAGTTAGACCTGTGCTTGTGTGATGTTTTGAAGCTGTTCCCCTATTTGTGTGATGTTGTGTCTTTGGGAAATAATAATCATTATTATTAATATTTTTATTACTAGCCAAGCTACAATCCTAGTTGGAAAAACTAGATGGTATAAGCCCAAGGGCTCCAACAGGGAATATATCCCAGTGAGGAAAGGAAATAAGGAAATAAATAAACGTTATGAGAAAAAATTAACAATAAAATATTTTAAAACAATAACAACATCTTAACAGATATTTCATATATAAACTATAAAAAGACTCATGTCAGCCTGTTCAACATCATAACATTTGCTGCAAGTTGGAACTTTTGAAGTTCTACCGATTCAACTAGCCGATTAGGAAGATCATTCCACAACTTGGTCAGAGCTGGAATAAAACTTCTAGAATACTGTGTAGCATTGAGCCTCATGATGGAGAAGGCCTGGCTATTAGAATTAACTGCATACCTAGTGTTACGAACAGAGTGGTACTGTCCGCGAAGATCTGAATGTAAAGGATGGTCAGAATTATGAAAAATCTTATGTAAGATCCACAATGAGCTAATTGAACGACGGTGCCAAGATTTAATATCTAGATCAGGAATAAGAAATTTAATAGACAGTAAGTTTCTGTCCAACAAATTAAGATGAGAATCAGCAGCTGAAGACTAGACAAGAGAACCAACCAACTGATCCACAAGGTATTACCTCGCATTTGGAGATATGCATCTGAACGTGTTTGGGTGATGGATGAAGTTAGACGCGTGTCTATTAGATTCAACTATTTGCTAAACTGCAACCGGGTAGTAATGATAACAATAAGAATACTTACGTCTTACACAATTACAATGATAATGAATACAAACCCAAGTGAAATAATAAATTGCAGATATTGTATCAAAAGTTTTTAATGAAATACTGTAATAAAAACAATATTATATAATTTATAGCAGTAAGCAAGACTTCATTTGCAATTTGAAATGGGACTATTTGTTGACTTTTGCAGCTGAAAATCATAGTCATGTAAGTTAGGTGAAGCCTACTCTAGGCCTAGGCCAAAATTTTACTTACAATCTACCAAGTTTTTAAGTTGAGGATTTTCTTGCCCTACTTTACGTTGGGTCGGCATATGAGGGCAGCTTGTTCTCAGCCTCCGAGTCAGCAACTGTAATAGAATTTATCCTATCATTTTAAATTGACTGAGGCTACCTCATTCTATGCTTCGTTCATCAGAGGATATTGTTGATATTTACCTCACATAATGTAATTCTTATCTTCTGCTAATGTCATCCCGAAAGCAAATATGCTAATACTAGTTTATGCAACCCGTCAAGAATGACGGCTGAATATTTAGATAAATATGCCCACT
>NC_090760.1:67710818-67715818 GCF_036898095.1 Palaemon carinicauda | reverse complement strand
GTGCAGACACGTCTAGAAACTATTAACATTTCAAGAGGGCAGACATGTCTAGAAGCTGTTAACATTTCATGAGGGCAGATATGACTAGAAACTTTTAACATTTCAAGAGGGCAGACACGTCTAGAAACTATTAACATTTCTTGAGGATAGACATGTCTAGAAACTACTAACATTTCAAGAGGGCAGACACGTCTAGAAAAAATTAACATTTCATGAGGGCAGACACGTCTAGAAACTATTAACATTTCAAGAGGGCAGACACGTTTAGAAACGATTAACATTTCATGAGGGCAGACACGTATAGAAACTACTAACATTTCAAGAGGGCAGATACGTCTAGAAAAAATTAACATTTCATGAGGGCAGACACGTCTAGAAACTATTAACATTTCAAGAGGGCAGACACGTTTAGAAACGATTAACATTTCATGAAGGCAGACATGTCTAGAAACTTTTAACATTTCAAGAGGGCAGACACGTCTAGAAACTATTAACATTTCGAGATGACAGAAACGTCTAGAAACTATTAACTTTTCAAGAGGGCAGACACGTCTAGAAATTATTAACATTTCTTGAGGGCAGACACGTCTAGAAACTACTAACATTTCAAGAGGGCAGACACGTCTAGAAAAAATTAACATTTCAAGAGGGCAGACACGTTTAGAAACGATTAACATTTCATGAGGGTAGACATGTCTAGAAACGTTTAACATTTCAAGAGGGCAGACACATCTAGAAACGATTAACATTTCATGAGTGCAGACACGTCTAGAAACTATTAACATTTCAAGAGGGCAGACATGTCTAGAAGCTGTTAACATTTCATGAGGGCAGACATGTCTAGAAACTTTTAACATTTCAAGAGGGCAGACACGTCTAGAAACTATTAACATTTCTTGAGGGTAGACATGTCTAGAAACTACTAACATTTCAAGAGGGCAGACACGTCTAGAAACTATTAACATTTCGAGAGGACAGACACGTCTAGAAACTATTAACATTTCAAGAGGGCAGACACGTCTAGAAACGATTAACATTTCAAGAGGGCAGACACGTCTAGAAACGATTAACATTTTATGAAGGCAGACACGTCTAGAAACTATTAACATTTTATGAAGGCAGGCACGTCTAGAAACTACTAACATTTTAAGAGGGCAGACACGTCTAGAAACAATTAACATTTCAAGAGGGCAGACACGTCTAGAAACGATTAACATTTTATGAAGGCAGACACGTCTAGAAACTATTAACATTTTATGAAGGCAGACACGTCTAGAAACTACTAACATTTTAAGAGGGCAGACACGTCTAGAAACAATTAACATTTCAAGAGGGCAGACACGTCTAGAAACGATTAACATTTTATGAAGGCAAACACGTCTAGAAACGATTAACATTTTATGAAAGCAGACACGTCTAGAAACTACTAACATTTCAAGAGGGCAGACACGTCTAGAAACTATTAACATTTTATGAAGGCAGACACGTCTAGAAACTACTAACATTTTAAGAGGGCAGACACGTCTAGAAACGATTAACATTTCATGAGTGCAGACACGTCTAGAAACTATTAACATTTCATGAGTGCAGACACGTCTAGACACTATTAAAATATCAAGAGGGCAGACACATCTAGAAGCTATTAACATTTCAAGAGGGCAGACACGTCTAGAAGCTGTTAACATTTCAAGAGGGCAGACACGTCTAGAAGCTGTTAATATTTCAAGAGGGCAGACACGTCTAGAAGCTATTAACATTTCAAGAGGGCAGGACACGTCTAGAAGCTGTTAACATTTCAAGAGGGCAGATACGTCTAGAAGCTGTTAACATTTCAAGAGGGCAGACACGTCTAGAAGCTGTTAACATTTCAAGAGGGCAGACACGTCTAGAAGCTGTTAATATTTCAAGAGGGCAGACACGTCTAGAAGCTATTAACATTTCAAGAGGGCAGACACGTCTAGAAGCTGTTAACATTTCAAAAGGGCAGATACGTCTAGAGACTAGGGTATTTAGAAAAAAAAACGTTCACTGGTTTAGGCACCAATTTTTTAGCTTTTGTTTTTACAATTTTTAGTTGAATGCCATAACAACCTTTATTTATAGGGCATTTTCTCTTTCTTCTGAGTTTACATTCTTTTATAATTAATTTTTTTTGGAACAATATTTCAAGGATAAGTTACGGTTTCCTAACCAAAATATCTTATAGATCCGTTAACAAATTTCTGAACAAACTTTATCAGTCAAAATTTCAAGTTCCTACTATGCCAAAATGATGTTTTATGCTGCCTTACCTTTTATCAATAACCCAAAAAATGGAAACAATTAAAAAAGTAATTCTAAACAGTTTACCGAATCTGGATCTTGAACTAATTTTCAAGAATCCCCTGACAGTGGGTTCCACGTTTATATTTAAGAATATTCTCCCTGATCTAATGCGTTCTTCAGTGGTTTATATACTTACTTGTCCAAGATATAATCTCGAAAATTATGTGGGTTCCTCAAAAAGACTGCTGAAAGTTCGCATAGATGCTCATCGGGGAGTTAGCCACAGAATTTGATGCGCGCTCAACACTAAAGAGTTCTCAACCATCAGAGAACATACATACAAATGTAAGACCAAGATATCATATAAAAACTTTGAAATCGTTGAGCAAACGCCAAGCAATTGCTCTCTGATCTCTGCTAGTCGTTATTTATTAAAGAACAGGCGTCTCAACTAAACAGCCAATCATCCTCTGTACCCCTCCACATCGCTTAAGCCAGCAAATTTGTCCTTCAGATAGGCACTCAGTTCTCTGGTCTAGTCAAGACAGGTTGGTCTCCTTAGACAATTTAAATTTTTTGTATATTTTGCTTTTAAGATACTTTACTTTTAGTTAACTTTATTTTATTTCCTGTTTTTACTTGTATCTGTGTATATAACTTTAATTTTAAACTATTCGTCCTTCTATTTTATATATACTGTATATATATATATATATATATATGTGTATATATATATATATATATATATGTATAAGACCGGACACTTGCTCCTCATTATATATGGAAGATTGCTTCCAGCAAATGACACACTGAAAAGCCCAAGTGGACTGGTTCAGTGCCAGCTCTTTCAGATGATGATGTTCGCATTCAGACATATCTAGAATGTCAGCGGGACATCTTCCGAGGAAAAGCAGAGGCTGGGAGTGATGGAGGGTGGGGGGGGGGGGGTGAGTGGTTGGGAGATTGTTGTCCCTAAAAACCGCCAGAATCCTCTTTCTATCGCAGCAAATGATATACCAGGATGACTGACTCTCCATATCGCAAGGAACGGTGTGACAAGACATCAGATTAGGAGACGCCATCTTTTTTCTCTCTCTCTCTCTGGGCCGCTTCCATCCGGCCCGATGATAAATTTCTTTTAATATGAAAAGCCAAGATGAGATGGGTGTAAGCCGATCAGGTTGAATGAGCCATCAGCAAGATAATGAGAAAAGAGATTACATTTAATTCTCCCAGGAACATAAGCCTTTGAGATTGGCAAGAAATTATGCGGGAATCTGGTTTCAAATGGAAATACAGTTTTTGGGGGTGTGACGGGACTGGTCCGGGGGTTCAGGTGGCGTGAGGTTGACAGAGAGAGAGAGAGAGAGAGAGAGAGAGAGAGAGAGAGAGAGAACGGTTTTGTCTGTGTGTCTGTCTGTCTCATGTGCTTTGGTGTAGAGAGAGAGAGCGGTTTTGTTTGTCTGTCTGTCTGTCTCATGTGCTTTGGTTCCTGGTGATGCGGTTTCTGCTGATTCTAATGCCCATTTGTTTTGCACGATCTCTTGCTTTATTCCTCGTTTTCCATCTGCTGTTAATGAGCCTCCTCTATTACTTCTGCTTTTGACAGAAGGAAATCTTCCTTCTGCTGCTTCTTGTGGTACTGCTTCCTCTGCTGTTGCTGCTGCTGCTGCTAGTGGAAATCTTGGTCTGGTGTCTGCGTCGTCTTTTGTTTCTCTCGGTGCTTGTGGGAAACAGAAAGTTTGAGATGATGCAAATGGTAAAAGAAAAATGGAAAAGATAAAATTTTCTGTTTTTTTTCAATATGAAGGCATGGTAGAGAGAGAGAGAGAGAGAGAGAGAGAGAGAGAGAGAGAGAGATTGGAATTGGGCTAAACACCGAAAAGAGAAGAAGGGGAGCAGGTTAATCCTCCTGTGCTATTCCTATTGCTTCTGTTTGTTTTGCTTCTGCAGGAGAAATGGGAAGAGGACAAGTTGGTGAAAACAAAAACAAGGCACAGAGAGAGAGAGAGAGAGAGAGAGAGAGAGAGAGAGAGAGAACAGAACGAGTCGATGTTTTTGGGATCAACTTTTCGAAGTACCCAGGGGAAAAAGGAAAATGAGATAAACTGCATAGTAAAAAGAATCATGGGGGAAAAGGAAGGAGAGGATTGGTAGAGGGGGGAGAAAAAGAAAGGGGGTGGGGAGGGAGAGAGAGAGGGAGGAGATTAGAGCATGGGAAGGAAGAGATTTTTTTAATGTCTTTGGTGAAATGACTCGGAAGAAGTACAAGTCAAGCATCACCCCTACACCCCACTCACACACAAAAGATCTCCCCCCCCTCTTCTACCCCACCTCTGTATACCCCCCTGGAGGTGTAGTATACCCCCTGGGGCTCGAAACCCACTTCGAAAGAAACCCAGGGGACATCACCTCCCGTCAGGAAGATATTATCAATTTATTTGATCTCGATTGGGACGCCTTCAAAATGACAATTTGCGTAATTGATTCTGCTACCTCTTTTTCTTCTCTTCATCTTTCCTCTTCTTCTTGGATTTTGCTTCCTCTTTATTTCTTTTTTCCTCTTTCCTCTTTTTCTTTACCTCTTTCCTCTTTATCTTCATATTTTACTCTTTCCTCTATTTCTTCTTCTTTTCCTCTTTCCTCTTTATTTTCTTTTTCCTTTTTCCTCTTTTACTTCTTTTCCTCTTTCCTCTTGTATTTTGTTTACTCTTTCTTTTTTTCCTTTTCCTCTT
>NC_090760.1:67695818-67700818 GCF_036898095.1 Palaemon carinicauda | reverse complement strand
ATATTTATTTTAGTATTGTTATTGTTCTTAAATATTTTATTTTTCCAGTTTTTCCCATCCTCAACGGGCTATTTTCCCTGTTGGGGCCCCTGGGCTTATAGCATCCTGCTTTTCCAACTAGAGTTGTAGTTTAGCAATTAATGATAATAATCAGCGCTCATGCCCGCTCTACATCCAAGCTAGGACCAGGGAGGACCAGGAAATGGCCACTGATGATCCAGCAAGTGGACCTACAGGCTACCGCAAGGTCCCCATCCTTAGCTCCCAAGGATGGTGAGGTTGCAGACACTGCATGAAACAACGGAGCTTGAGTGGAACTCGATCTCCCGTCCAGCAGCATGCCAGAGAGGGACGTTTCCAATTGGCCATCACAACCCTTATTGATTAACCGGTTGGAGAATTGTTCCCCTTTTTTCAGTAAATGAATAATAATTAATTAGATAAACATGATTGTAAAAGGATCAGTGATATTTTGGATGGGCTTATTAAGGTTTCAAATAACCATTCTTCTATGAAGTTTTTAGAGTGCGAAGTTGGCTGCTTAAGTATATAGAAATGTCAGAGCCAAGGGATCTCTCTCTCTCTCTCTCTCTCTCTCTCTCTCTCTCCTGTTGAATCTATCTACCTCTTCTCCCTCCCTCCCTCTATTGTATCTCTCTTTCTCCCTCTAATGAATAAGTTCCTTCCTCTGCAGAATCAATCTCTCTCTCTCTCTCTCTCTCTCTCTCTCTCTCTCTCTCTTCTGTTGAATCTATCTACCTCCCTCCCTCCCTCTATCTAATCTCTCTTCCTCCCTTCCTACCTCTGCTGAATCTCTCCCTCCCTACTAATGAATAAGTAACTTCCGCTGCAGAATCTCTCTCTCTCTCTCTCTCTCTCTCTCTCTCTCCTGTTGAATCTATCTACCTCTTCTCCCTCCCTCCCTCTATTGAATCTCTCTTTCTCCCTCTAATGAATAAGTTCCTTCCTCTGCAGAATCTCTCTCTCTCTCTCTCTCTCTCTCTCTCTCTCTCTCTCTCTTCTGTTGAATCTATCTACCTCCCTCCCTCCCTCTATCTAATCACTCTTCCTCCCTTCCTACCTCTGCTAAATCTCTCCCTCCCTCTAATGAATAAGTAACTTCCGCTGCAGAATCTCTCTCTCTCTCTCTCTCTCTCTCTCTCTCTCTCTCTCTCGACTATTTAATGTGCTGCCAGCTCATCTAAGAAACATATCAGGAGTGAGCGTAGATGTGTTTAAGAATAAGCTCGATAAATACCTAAGATGCATCCCAGACCATCCAAGACTGGAAGATGCAAAATACACCGGAAGATGCATTAGCAACTCTCTGGTGGATATACGAGGTGCCTCACACTGAGGGACCTGGGGGAACCCAAACAAAAAATAAGGCAATAAGGCTCTCTCTCTCTCTCTCTCTCTCTCCTCTCTCTCTCTCTCTCTCTCTCTCTCTTTCAAAGAACGCATTCTCCATATGTCATTTACGATCTGTTTCGTAAACTATTAATCTTTAAGGAATAGAGAGAGAGAGAGAGAGAGAGAGAGAGAGAGAGAGAGAGAGAGAGAGATTGATTCTGCAGAGGAAGGAATCTATTCATTAGAGGGAGGGTGAAAGATTTAGCAATGGTAGGAAGGAAGAAAGAGAGATTCAATAGAGGGAGGGAGGGAGGTAGATAGATTCAACAGGAGAGAGAGAGAGAGAGAGAGAGAGAGAGAGAGAGAGAGAGAGACTGCACAATATCCAATCCATTGCTTATGTTAATTACCATTATAGATTCAGTTAGAGCGCCTTCACAACAACCTCCTCTCCACTACCTTAATATACAAGCACAATCGTAAACAATCCCTTCATCTTCACACCCAGCATAACTAGAATTCCTGTAAGTAGAAATCCCCATCTCTTGGTGACGTGTAGGGAATACTGGTTTCAATAAAACACATTCTCTTCCTCTGACTCCCCCCAACAGAGGGAAGAGCTGGTTCGGAAGATTCCTAGCTGGGGGAGGAAGACTGGGTTGGGGCCCGTTGCTGTTGTAGGGTTGTGTGAGGGAAGTGGAGTGTTGAGTGAAGAAAGTAAATAGTGTTTTATAATTGCATTTATTTATCCTATTTGCATTTGGTTTATGTCGTCTTTATTATTTGTTTTATTTACTATTAGTATTAACTTTATTTACCGTGTCTGGTATGTTGATATTTTCATTAATTTGTTTCTTTTATTGTTTATTGGTGTTTTAAGCGTGTCTCCTTTATTTCTTTAATTTATGTATTATTAGTACATCACTCTATTTATCGTCTGTCTATTTTGTTAATTTTTTTCATTAATTTGTATTTTTAATTGTTTATTATTAAGCTATTTTCATATTCAACAAAGCAGAATTTGCAGCCATGTAACATAAATATTACAATAAATCAAGGGAGACATTACTTTAAAGTTATATATCAATGTGAGTAGTGATTTAACAATAATTTACTGAACTACTTATTTTCTTGAGGCTTTTGAGTACCTTATATATATATATATATATATATGTATGTATATATATACATGATATACAGTATATATATATATATATATATATGTATATATATATATGTGTGTGTGTGTGTGTGTGTGGGGCGGGTGTGACAATGAGTGATGACGAAAGTTTCCTGAGAGAGAGAGAGAGAGAGAGAGAGAGAGAGAGAGAGACTCCCCAGTTGTCTAAAAGTACCAGGAATATTTTTGATGGAATTTTTTTATCAATTTGATTGTCAAAAATATAATGTTTCTCTTAAACATTCCTTATATGATTATCAGGGGTCAACCTTCCCCATCTTTACTGGCCATGCAACTTCGTATTTCAAAATTATGTTCTATTTTAACATTTTATTTGACTTATTAGCTGTGGGTAAATCAACCATAGATTGAGTGATCTAGTGACGATTTGTTAATTAATAGCGCATTGCCCAGTAAATGTTTTACAATGATTAAAATCAGGGTTTGATGTTTTCAATACTCTACGGAGATGAAACCCCAGATTTAGCTTATTGATACTCTACGGAAAGTATTAACCAGGTTTCATTCCTCGGTCACATATCGATAACGTTTGATTGACTTCATGTCGAGAGAGAGAGAGAGAGAGATTCAATTATCCCTATCTGCGGCTTTTTATGTTATAGGGAAAGTGCAATGCTTTGGGGTATGAGAGAATGGGGCATACCCACTTAGCATTGATTTTGATTTTTTTCTGTAATTTAATATACTCCTTATATTGGTCCTCGTTTTTTTTATTGTAGTCGTATTATTTATTATTTAATATATATATATATATATATATATATTTATGTATATATATATATATATATATACATATATATGTTTATATACATATATATATATATATATATACATATATATACATATATACATGTATATGTATATATATATATATATATATAACAACAAATGCAGCCGTTTTTATACCACTGCTGGACAAACACCTCAGACATGACCTTATTCATGTCTGGTGTATGGCCAGTTTTCATCCCCACGCTGGCCTCTGTGGATTGGTGACGGTGAGAGACTTTGCTCTGATCGTTCACAACAAGCCAACCTAGTATGGATGCCGTATCTAGATACGTTAAGGTATCACCACATAGAAAGGACACACACACACACACACACACACATATATATATATATATATATATATCTACCATTGCGCTTTCCCCCAATTTTCCCCTATCTACCTCTACCTCAGCGGTCACCATGTAGGCCCGCAGTAGCACCGGAGCCTATCCGAACTGTGTGACAATGACCTGCCATTCATCCCTATTTCTAGAACGCTCTTTTGCCTCTCTCACATCTATCCTCCTATCACCTACAGCTTTCTTCACTCCATCTATCTACCCAAACGTTGGCCTTACTCTTGCACTTCTCCCATTATTTCTTGCATTCATCACTTTCTTAAGCAGATGATCATTTTCCATTCTCTCTCTATGACCAAACCACCTCAACACATTCATACCCGCTCTAGTTGCTATTTAATTTTTCATACCCGTTCTCACCCTCACTACTTCGTTCCTAACCTTGTCCAATTGAAAGCTACCAGCCATACTCCTCTTACATTTCATCTCCAATTTATTTTTGTCTCTCAGTCACTTTCATTCTCCACAACTCCGATCCATACATCACAGTTAGTACAGTCACTTTCTAATGCAAAACTCTTGACATTCTTTTCTAACATTGTTCTTTACCACTCCCTTCACTGCCCCTAACACTGTATATCCTTCATTCAATCTCTGACATACATCTGCTACTGCTCCACCATTTACAGTAACAAAAGAACCCAAGTACTTAAACTAATTTTCTTTCTCAAGTAACTCTCCATTCAACATGACATTCAATGTGGCACCACCATACCTTCTCGTGCATTTCATAGGCTTACTCTTACCCACATTAACTCTCAACATCCTTCTCTCACATACACTCCCAAATTCTGTCCCTAATCGACACAGCTTCTCCTCTGAGCCTGCAACCAATACAGTATCAAATGCAAGTAACAGTTAATTCACCTCCCACTCATGGTCACTCTCATCTATCAGTTTCAATCCTCGACCAAGCACTCGAACATTCATCTGATCGATGACCAAAGTATTAGATAGTTCAGTCAGGCCATTATTATTTGCATCTGGTTAGGTTTATGTGAATGTTTAGGTCCCCTAGATTAACTAAGCATATGATTGATCGCATAGTACACGATTGATCAACCAAACTGAACAACCATGGCGACATCACACATCCCTGTCTCAGCCCCACTCTCACAGGAAACCAATCGCTCACTTCATTTCCTATCCGAACACATGCTTTACTGCCAATATATAAAATCTTCACTACTTGCTACAACCTTCCACTAATTCCATAGAACCTCATCACATACCATATCCCTTCCCTATCGACTCTATCTTAAGCTTTCTCCAGACCCACAAATGCAGCAATGAACATACACTTCCTTGCCTTTCGC
>NC_090760.1:67673318-67685818 GCF_036898095.1 Palaemon carinicauda | reverse complement strand
TAAATTTTGCATAACGAGAACTAGTTTGCAATTTCACAACAGCGTTATTTGTTGCTCTTTAAGTCTTTTATTTTTTAATGGTGATTTTTTCTGGTGTAGATATATTTATAAGAAATATTAAAGGATACTGAACGTGAACAGGTTTTTTTTTGTATTAAGATATTGATTTTTTATGGTGTTCAAGAATTAAAAAAAAAAAAAAATAGAAAAAAATATTGTACAGTCGGACGCGAGTAGATGAAATTATAGAAAATATTAAAGGATATTGAATGTGAACGGTTTTTTTTTTTTGTATTAAGATATTGATTTTTTATGGTATACAAGAATTTAAAAAGAAATGAAAAAAAAAATATTGTACAGTTGGACGTATGAATTCCTGATACACCCCGCTCTAACAAATTAAACCCTGTCGCACCCTTACTGCCTGGCGAATTCCTGTGTGTAGCCTCTCCCACCACCTGTCATCTCTCCCTTTACTACCTGTTTGGTCACTCGTCACGCAGTATGAGTGTGACAGGGTGCACATCATCAGAGCAGGATATGCCGCGAATTCATGTGTCCATCTGTACTTCCGGTATTTCATCTCAATATATATATATATATATATATATATATATATATAAATCTACTGTATATATATATATATATATATATATATATATATATATATATATATATATATATACTTTTTGAATGGGGAAAGCGGTTGTATAACACCATGATCAGCAAAACCGTACTCTTCAGTACCACTCATACTAGGTTGGTTTCCTGTGAGCGAACATACGAAAGTTTCCCACCATCACCAATCCGTACTGGCCAGCGTGGTGATGAAAACTGGCCAAGCCAAACCCCAGACACGAATAGAAAAGGTTGCGCTTGTTGATGTTTTGTGTGTGTGTGTGATATATATATATATATATATATATATATAGAGAGAGAGAGAGAGAGAGAGAGAGAGAGAGAGAGAGAGAGAGAGAAGTGATAAACGGGACGCATAAATCTATGTCTCCCATTAAGTGTTTTTGTTTGAACAGTATGTAGAAACACAAAGCAAGTCACTTGAATATTTATTCCCCTGTTCTAGAGAGAGAGAGAGAGAGAGAGAGAGAGAGAGAGAGAGAGAGAGAGAGAGAGAGAGAGAGAGAGAGAGGAGCGCTGACCAATTACAAAACAATTAACTTCACTGGTATTGTTTAGAACGAATTCAACTTGACCCCTTTTTTTATATGTTATCACTTTTGACCCTTCAGCCTCGCCAGTAAACAAAAACAAACAAAGCGCATCTAATCTCCTCTTAGGGATCATATCTCTCGAATAATATCCCGTGAAATAGAGCGTGAAAAGACACGAGTTATTGCTCTAGAGTTCGTCTCTTGTGATGTGGAGTGGCAATATGGCGGAGCTATGGGCTGAGTAACCGGGCGGAAATGATCGGGTGTGAAAACGATAGTTCTTGGTATCTCTCATTGTCGTTCGTCTTCATCGGTATGATAGAGTTTTCTGAAGAAAAGTTCATGTATATATATATATATATATATATATAGTGTACGCGACACGTGAAAAATGACGGCTAAAATATATATAAATAAATTGTATATATATATATAATATATATATATATATATATATGTGTGTGTGTGTATATATATATGTATATATATATATATATATATATATACTGTATATATATAGTGTAGGTGACACGTCAAAAATGAAGGCTAAATATTTAGATAGATATACATACGAGCCACTTCTCACCAGGATATGACTACTTACTCTCCCCCTATATATATATATATATATATATATATATATATATATATATATGTATATATATATATAGGATTCCATGTTACTCTTTGAAGCATTTAAACGCAAGAGCCGTGAAGTGATGTACAACCGCACAGGGCAAGAGTGGTACAATCAGGACACAATCTTTGCTAAATAATGGTTGTGCAAGAGACCGCCTTCTGCTGCTATCACATATTTCACTGCAAATTCATGTGGTAAAGACCTAAAGACTCTCTCTCTCTCTCTCTCTCTCTCTCTCTCTCTCTCTCTCTCTCTCTCATTAGCTATAATGAGTATAACTGAAGCCACAAGACCAGTTTTAACTTTAGAAGTTATAAACGTAAAAAGATGAGAGTTACTCTCATATATTTGTTTATTTTATTTCCTCATTGCGCTATTTTCCCTATTGGAGCTTTTGGGCTTATAGCATCCTGCTTTTACCAGCTAGGGTTCTATCCTATCCAGAGATAATGATAATCTTGCCTATAGAATAAAGAGCAGTTTGGATATGTATATATATATATATATATATATATATATATATATATTTCTTTCCAGTTACGCTCAGTGACATAGCCAGACGTATAACTACTCATCTCTCTCCGTTCCTTGGGTAGTGGGGAGGGGGAGTATTCATACCTTCCGAGAGGAGGTACCCCGAGAGGAAAGGGGAAGGGGTTAGGTAGACTTGAATCTGTGTGTACATATCTAGATATTTAGCCGTCAGTCTTGACGGGTCGCGTACACTAATAATAATAATAATAATAATAATAATAATCATCATCATCATCATCATCATATCAATTGGTTTCATTTAAACTAGATGGCTCTTGAAATAACTCTCTAAAGAAAGGTGAACTCTCCGTCTGATAAGCTTTACGTGAGCTTTTATGGATTGATAGATCTAGTAGGTAAAATCTCAATTATTCTCCTTGTAAACAATGGATTAGTGATTATTTAACCAGTAGCCATTGCCTGGTTTTCCCTGGTCCAAGGCGATCTGGAAAGTACTTGAATGATGATCTCGTGTAGTGACCCGTCTCTGGAATCTATTACTCATGAGCGACCTTTAAAGGTATAAATTCATGAATGGCAGAGGGAAGGGGTTACTATATGTACAAGGATCAGCTTCTAAGCCTCCTTTCGACCCAAGCTAGGACCAGGAAGGGCCAGGCAGTGGCGGTTGATGGCTAAGCAGGTAGACCCGTAGGCTTCCCCAAACACCTAATCCTTAGCTCACAAGGATTGTAAGGTTGCAGACACTACAAGAATCTATAGAGCTAGAGCGTGTCTGAAACCCCAGTCCAGCAGATGGCTTGTCAGGGACGTTTCCAGTAGGCTACCACAACCTTAAAACCAAAAAGGAAAAGTACTACTTTACTACTACTACTAGATAGACACTAAAAGAATCCAGGTGTGCCAGCAGAAAACAGGAAGAAGAAGAGGAAGGGTCGTGTGAAAATCGAAAGCAGGCTACTGCTGGAATCATGGAGCGCCTTTTTCCAGCGTTCCATGATGAGGCCATGAAAATGCATCCAGACCTCATTTCCATGCTTAGGTGGACATTTGGGATACAGATTCCAGTTTGGTTTGCGATGGTATTTACATAACGCGTTTGGCCCTCGTTGCAAATTCGGCTGGATTATTGTTTCAGTTTTCATTGATTACTTTTCACAGTGGAGTTAATACTAAGGATGTACTATTACTGAGCGTTCTTCACTGACTGGTCTCTCCTGTGAAGTCTTCATTCTTAGATGAAGCAAAGACAGTTTTATTATGTTTTTTAATGAAGTAGAGTACACGACCCGTCATAAGTGAATGCTAAATGTTTAGATATGCATACACAGATTCAACCCTTCCCACCCCTTCCCCCTTTCCTAACTACATCACGGCAGTTTTGGGCAATTTATGGTAGATTGTGGTTTATGAGTGTACCTCTCCGTATGCCCCTCTTACCATGGCATGACTATTTCCTCTCCCCATATCTGAGATGGGGAAAAAATCGGGACGTGATACGACTGGCAATTCTGCTTAGCGTGACAGGAAAGAAAGAAAAAGAAATATATTTACATTATATATAGCCAGACACGTTGCTCTTTTGAAACCTCCGACAGTGGCTGTCTCAAGTTGAAAACAGCTTAGATGTCGCTGTTACATTCAACCTTTACATGAGAAATCATGAATGTACTCCCATATGGAGACATTAAGGCTTGTTAGTTATGAGAATGTTAAGGTGCATTATGAGAATATCACGGTTTGAAAGATTGGGAAATGATGAAATAAGAAGAATGGCAGGAGTAGTGAAGACTGAGATGGTCTGGCCACGTGTTAAGGATGGATGGTGGGGAGGGAGTGAGGAGGACTTGGAAGGAACCTGTATGGGGGAGAAGATCAAGAGGGAGGAAGAGAATTATATGGCGAGATAAGGTGAAGGATGATATGAAGAGAAGAGGTTTTTGGGAAGAGGATGCCTTTGATCGAAGGCATTGGAGAGGGCGCATCAGGCAACCGACCCCTTAATGTAGGGATAACGGTGGAGAAGAAGTCGATTCATACACTTGATAGATAGTAGGTTGGCCAAGGCACCAGCCACCCGTTGAGATACTACCGCTAAAGAGTTATTGGGTCCTTTTACTGGCCAGACAGTATTACATAGAATCCCTCTCTCTGGTTACGGCTCATTTCTCCTTTGCCTACACATACACAGAATATCTTGGCCTATTCTTTACACTTTCTCCTATTACCTCATACACCTGACAACACTGAGATTACGAAACAATTCTTCTTTGATGAAGGGGTTAACTACTGCACTGTTATTGTTCAGTGGTTACTTCCCTCTTGGTAAGGGTAAAAAAGACTCTAACTATGGCAAGCAGCACTTCTAGGAGAAGGATACTCCAAAATCAAGCCATTGTTCTTCAGTCTTGGGTTGTGCCATAGCCTCTGTACCATGATCTTCCACTGTCTTGTGTTAGAGTTCTTTTGCTTGAGGGTACACTTGGGCACGCTATTCTATGCTATTTCTCTTATTATTTTGAAGTTTTTATAGCTTACATATGCATGATTTATTTTAATGTTATTATTCTTAAACTTCTCTTGTAGTTTACTTCCTTATTTCCTTTCCTCCATGGGCTCTTTTCCCTGTTGGAGCACTAGGGCTTATAGCATCCTGCTTTTCCAACTAGAGTTATAATTTAGCAAGTAATGATAGTAATAATTTTAATAACCAAGGCTAATCACCGCATACGCAATGCATCATTACCCTATCTGAATCGCCTTAGCCCACCTTGGTTATGGAGACCTTTTCTTCCTAATACTTCTGGAACTATATTTACAACACGCCGTCAACCCCGCAAACCCACCATTGAATGTTAGCTTTAGGGTTATGGTGGCCCATTGGAAACGTCCCTGCCTGGCGATTACCAGACTGGGGTTCGAGTCCCGCTCAAGCTCGATAATTTCTTGTAATGTCTGCAACCTCACCATCCTTGTGAGTTAAGGATGGGAGCTTTGGGGGAGTCTATAGGTCTACCTACTGACTCACCAGCCGCCAATACCTGGCTCATCCTGGTCCTAGCTTGGGTGGAGAGGGCCTTTAGCACTAGTCATATGTGTATTATATGGTCAGTCTTTAGGGCATTTTACTGCTAGCTAGGGCAATGTCACTGTCCCTTGCTCAAGGCAATGTCACTGACTCTTATCTAGGGCAATTTCACTGTCCCTTGCCTAGGGCAATGTCACTGTCCCTGGCCTAGGGCAATGTCACTGTCTCGTGCCTAGGGCAATTTCACTGTCCCTTGCTCAAGGCAATGTCACTGTCTCTTGTCTAGGGCAATTTCACTGTCCCTTGCCTAGGGCAATGTCATTGTCCCTTGCTCAAGGCAATATCACTGTCTCTTGCTTAGGGCAATTTCACTGTCCCTTGCCTAGGGCAATGTCACTGTCCCTTGCCTAGGGCAATTTCACTGTCCCTTGCCTAGGGCAATGTTACTGTCCCTTGCTCAAGGCAATGTCACTGTCTCTTGCTTAGGGCAATTTCACTGTCCCTTGCCTAGGGCAATTTCAGTCCCTGGGCTCTGCAATTCATGAGCGGCCTTTAAACCATTAAATGTCTTTCGAGTTCCATATCATTTCGCATAAGATTTCTCATGATTCGAATCATTGTATTTTGTTTTCTTTGAAAAAAAAAAATACATTCAATATCCAATCTCGATAAAAAGATTAATTTTCCATTTTGTTATACAAAGGTTAATTTTTCCTAGTTGCAAGCAAAGGTTTATTCTCCTCTCGAGAAAAGAACACAATTTTATTCTGTTGTTTATATTTGTTTGGGAAAAATAAAGGTAGTTTTGTTTTCTGCTGAATACGCTCAATCGCAATAATATGATTTTCCTAAATTCACTTTTGATCTATTTCCTTTACGTATTGTACACAGACACACACACACACACACACATATATATATATATATATATGTATATATATATATATATATATATATATATATACTGTATATATATGTGTGTGTGTATGTATGTATGTATGTATTTATTTCCGGTCACGTTCATTGGCATCTCCAGACGTATAACTACTCTGTTTCTCACTATCACTCCGGTAGTGGGTAGAGAGTAGCCATACCCTTGTGAAAAGGGAGTACCCAGAGAGGTTAGGGAGTTGGTGTTTGGAATATGTTGAAGCTGTTTGTGTGTATATCTATCTAAATCTTTAGCCGTTCCTGACGGGACGCGTACACTATATATATATATATATATATATATATATACATATATATATTATATATATATACATATATATATATATATATATATATATATATATATATATATATTTGTGTGTGTGTATATAATATTCAGCTTGAGAAAAAGTTTATTCCCCTCTAGAGAAAGCCACACATCCATTCTCAGTGTTGATATATGTTAAAAAAAACTGTTTGTCTCCCTTGCCCTCGGTAAAAATCTGTCACATATTCGTATCTCAAGTCCTACTTAACTTCTCATATTCCCCTTATTTGCAATACCGCAAGAAACGCTCTCTCTCTCTCTCTCTCTCTCTCTCTCTCTCTCTCTCTCTCTCTCTCTCTCTCTCTCTCTCTCTCTCTCTCTGCGAGGGAAAGCTAATATCAGTTGATTTAAGATGATCTATTCTAGGGGAGGCAAGGCATCTCCACTCGCCCGGCGATCGCAGCGACACGACACCTGCAGCGGTATGAGGGGGAAACAAGGATGTCATATCATGGTTCATGGTTCCTTCATCCATCCCCAGGATTTTGGAAGACTATTTTTATCTAAGAGAAATTTTTATATTGGAAGTTTGATTGTGTAGGGTATTATACTTATTTATGGGGTGCATTGCATCAAGAGGCTCAATACTACTCAGTATTCTAGAAGCTTTATTTTAGCTGTGACCAGATTGTGGAATAATCTTCCTAATCAGGCAGTTGAATTGTTAGAACTTTAAAAGTTCAAACTTGCAGAGAATTTTTCTATGTTGCCCAGGCTGACATAAGTCTCTCTTTACAGTTTGTAAATTTATATCAAAGATCTATTTTGATGTTACTCTTCTGAAGATATTTTATATTAATTGTTCATTACTTCTTTATTTCCCTACCTCACTGGGGTATTTTTCCCTATAGGAGCCATTGGGCTTATAGCATCCTGCTTTTCCAACTAGGGTTGAAAGCTTAAAGGTAAAGGTGTCTGGTTTCAGTTCCAATAAGATCAGAAAAGTGGCTTACCAGAACGAAGGCAAGGGAAGTCCAATCCCTCCCCACTATGGTGCCCAAGCACAACAGTATCCTCCCCAGTAAACAGCTTAAACTCACGGTCCCAGGCTGGGATCGATCTGATGCCATGCAAATGCTAGGCGAACACGTTGCCACTGTTCTAGCTTAGCTAATAATAATAATAATAATAATAATAATAATAATTATAATAATTGCCTAGTGGAAATGTCACAGACTCTCTCGGTCCCGAGATGGAATTGCGCTCACGACTCGATGGTTTTCATAAATGAACATAACCTTACCGTCCTTGTAAGCTAAGAAGGTGGTGAGTGAGGGGAGGTCCCATAGCTACTGAATCCTCAGCAGCCATTGCCTAGTTTCTCCTGGTCTTACGTTGGCTAGTTTTTTTTTAAATTGAGGACTGTAGCATTTCAATGAATAATAGTAATATTTGAAATATGTGACATAGTTATGATTATGAGGATTTCTTATGATCTAAAAATGATTTTACATCAAAAGTAGGAAAGAGGTGAATAATTAATCCCATTAATTCTTAAATTATCCATTTCTGATGATGAAATTAATTTTAATTACTTTTGGAGAGAATCCAGTTATGATATACACTGTATTTATTACAACCTCATATATATACACATAACAACAACAGCAAATGCAGCCGTTTCGTGTCCACTGCAGGACAAAGGCCTCAGACATGTCTTTATTCAGTTCTGGGATTTAGCCAGTTTCATCACCACGCTAGCCAGTGGAGATTGGTGATGGTGGAAGATTTGTGTCTGATCGCTCACAGCAATTCGACCTAGTATGGGTGTTCCTGATTTGTACAGCTTTGCTGATCATTGCGATGCGTAAACCCTAACACCGGGTTATGGTATCCCCATTCAGAAAGAAAGGGATTATATATATATATATATATATATATATATATATATATATGTATATATATATACATATATATATATATATATATATATGTGTGTATTTTATATACACACACACACATATATATATTTATATTTATATATATATATATATATATATATGTATTTTTATATATGTACAGTATATATATACATATATATATATATATATATATATATATATATATATATATATATATGTGTGTGTGTGTGTGAGTGTGAGTGCACAGTCATACAACCATACAGATATGTATATATATATATATATATATATATATATATATATATATATATGTATGTATGTATACGCAAGTAATATGCGTCTGTACCTTCTAAATCTGATGCCATTAAATCTTCGATACATTTCGACAAGAATACTTAGAACCTCGGCATCTCCTCATATATGTTGAATATTATCGCACAGTTTGTGATACCCATTTGATGTATTTATTTGTAATTATGAGGTAACCCTGAAAACAGGAAGTGATAATAATTAATTGATAATAATTATCTATATTGTGTTAATTAATATGTTCTCAATTTCAGTGTTATCAAGGAATCATTATTTTTTATTTCTATTTTTTTTCTTTGTTCTTTTTTTTTTGTCTCTGGGGCATACAGATTCCCTGTTTATTTTTGTGCTAGTGTACGCGACCCGTCAAAAGATACCCTTCCCACCCCTCCCCCTTTTCTTATTACAACACGGCAGTTCTGGTTTCCGAGTGTACCTGTCGGGGCACCACCTCTCACCAGGGTATGACTACTCACTCTCCCCCCTACCTGAAAGGCTGGGTTTGACTGAGTGGTATGTCTGGCAATACCACTCAATATGTATATATATATATGTATATATATATATATATATATATATATATATATTTATATATATGGTATATATATACATATATATATATATATATATATATATATATATATATATATGTGTGTGTGTGTGTGTGTGTGTGTGACCCGACACTTGATCTTTATCCTAAAGGGAAGAGGAATCCTTGATTGTACGTTTGTAAATATTTTCCTCAACTTAAAAATCCTTCATTATCCAGAATCCTTGTTTTTATTGCTCTGTGGCATCCTTGTTCATCTCTCTACTTCAAAATCCAAAGTTTGCTCTATTGCATTATTAAAGAATCCCTTATTTATGAAGCATCTAATTATTCATGACATTATTTCGTACTCTCATTCATTTTTGTTTAACAGAAACTTGCGGTCTATGAAATTTCTTATTCCTGATCTAGGTATTAATTCCTGGCACCGTCGTTCAGTTAGTTCGTTATGCATGTTGCATAAGATTTTTCATAATTCTGATCACCCTTTACATTCAGATATTCCCGCACTGTACCATCCTGCCCGTCTGGCGTCTGGTTTCAGTTCAAGTGTCATCAGAATAGACGCACACCAGAATGTAGTTATTTTCCTTAAGATATTTTATATCAATTGTTCATTACTTCTTTATTTCCTAACTTCACTGGGCTATTTTTCCCTATTGGAGCCCTTGGACTTGTAGCATCCTGCTTTTCCAACTATAATCAATTTCTTTTAGCGATGCAGATTTGCACCGGCTCGCAGCGGTGCCCTTTTAGCTCGGAAAAGTTTCCTGATCGCTGATTGGTTGGACGAGATAATTCTAACCAATCAGCGATCTGGAAAATTTTCCGAGCTAAAAGGGCACCGCTGCGAGTCGGTGCAAATCTGCCTCGATAAAAGAAATGGACTATAGGGTTGTAGCTTAGAGGTGGTGTCTGGTTTCAGTTCGAGTTTCATCAGAATAGATGCACACCAGAACGTCAGCTGGGAAAGGCCAACCGCCCACTGCGGTGTCCAACCACAGCAGTGGCCTCCCCAGTAAACAGCTTGAACTCACGGTCCCGGGCTGGGCTCGATCTGCTTCTATGCGAAGACTAGGCGAACACGTTACCACTGTCCTAGCAAGGAGGCAGTTAATTGTAATAGTCAGGCCCTCTCCATCATAGAACTCAATACTACACAGTAATCTAGAAGTTTTATTCCAGCTATGACAAGATTGTGGAATGATCTTCCTAATCAGGCAGTTGAATCGATGGAACTTCAGAGGTTCAAACTCGCAACGAATATTTTCATGTTGAACGGGGTGATATGAGTCTCTCATCTTGATTTACACATGAAAGATCAATGTTAGCGTTGTTACTGATCATAAAATATCTTACAATTTCATTTATTTCTTCTCATGTAGTTTATTCATTTCCTTGTTTCCTTTCCTCACTGAGCTATTTTTTCCTTTGGGAGCCATTGGGCTTATATTTTCATGCTTTTCCAACTAGGGTTGTAGCTTGCCAATAATAATAATAATAATAATAATAATAGTAATAATAATAATAATAATAATGATATTCGTCGTCCGTTCTTCAGACTCCTATGCATGCTCCCTCCCCGTCTCGGATCTCCCCTTCCCCACTCATTCCTATGACGTCCTCACTGGCTGCACTCTCGCTCCAGGCCTCAGCGAGGACCCCTTGATTGACTGACGCTGTCGTCTGCTTTGCGTGGGGGTGGAAGCCCCCCCCTCCCCCTTTCCCCGGGGGTGTTCTTATAAAGCTGTCTTCTGCTGTGGGAGTCACCTGTGTCCAGTGAAAGTTAATTGATGCGTATTATACACAGCGCCGAGATTGGAGAGGCAATGTAGCCTTGATGCTAGAGCTGGATTCCAATCTCCATCTGGAGGTGTCCTGCAAATAAATTATTATGGCCCGCCTTCCCTCAGGGCTGGAAGCGAACGGGGCCAATCGTGTTATTTGACCGGAATTGCGTCATAATTTTGCCGGTGTAATTAAGTCGGTGGTGAATTTTGTGAAATTTTTTATTATTTTTTTTTGAGTGACTGAGATGTAGTTCGTCAATAAATTAACTAGTAAAAAAAAAAACTTGTGAATATTGATATGTATTTCATTTGAGTACAGGTTTAGGGGGTTTGTAATTATGGGGCTCGTAGACTCCCCCCCCCCCCCCCAGGTGGATCTTGATCAAAATGCAAATAGCGGCGTTAGATTTCTCGATACAAATTGCATAAGATTCGATCATTAAGTATTCTGTAAATTCCTTGTACAATTTTTCACCCAGAAAATCACCAGATTTATTAGTATATATATATGTATATGTATATATATATGTATATAAATTTATGTATATATATGTATATATATATATATATATATATATATATATATATATATATATATATATGTATATATATATACTGTATATATACATATATATATGTATATATATATATATACATATGTATATATATATATATATATATGTATATATATATATATATATATATATATATATATATATATATGCAAAATACTTTTTAGCTAGTTAACTTTCCAATAAGAAAAGAAACACATCTACCGGAGATTGTTCTCTAAAAAAAAGAAAAAAAGTAAACTGAACTGAGATGAAATGTTTGAAATGTCAAAAATAATTCTTCCGTCCACTCCACTTCATCCCAAGTGGGGATTTGAAAATCCTTCAAAGTCTTAAAAGGTTTGTTAAGCTTCAAACTTGAATTTCTAACTTCATTTCATGAGCCAAAGTCAAAAGAACTGTTCGATTTGAAGACAGGAAGTTTAAATTTGGCTATTTCATAAAGATCACAGATTTGTTAATGTTTTATTTTGTTTGTTTCTTAAATATCTTTGGGTGAACATTACTCACTTGAAGAATATTTACTTTCTCTTGAGAATTTGGGAGAGTTTCTGTACCTATTTTTGCAATCGGACGTTGGGTGAAAGATACTTTCAGAAAACTCTCTCTCTCTCTCTCTCTCTCTCTCTCTCTCTCTCTCTCTCTCTCTCTCTTTATATTATATATATATTTATATATCTATATGTATATGTATATATATATATATATATATATATGTATATCTATCTATCTATCTATCTATCTATATATATATGTATATATATATATATATATATATATATATATATATATATATATATATATATATATACACATTCCTGTAA
>NC_090760.1:67655818-67663318 GCF_036898095.1 Palaemon carinicauda | reverse complement strand
AGCTTCAGCAACTTCAAATAAGATAACTTCTCTTACTATTATGGATAATTCAATCGGTTTTTGTATCTATATTGTAAGTTTTGTTAAGAAAAATAATGAATAGAATATTTTCACTACTCTAAGAAGTTTATCTAAAGTATAATTTATTTCTCTAACAAAAGACAATTTTCTAAAATATCCAATACGATGCAATTTTTATTTTCTTCACATATAAGTGACTGACATTGGACTGACAGCATCCCGAATATTCAATAGTACTTTAGGCGGTTTTTTGGTACTCTGAATAATGTATTAACCGTCTGATCTGCCTCCTTCTACTTACAGATCTCATATACTTAATATTTTACTTCATTGAATGTCAACATGACATTTAAACAGCATATGTTGAAATATAACGTTTTCAGTAAGACCTTATTTAGACGGCTGTTGCATCCCCAATTAATTTGCTTTTAATCTGAAGATTTTTTTTTTTTTTTTTTTTTTTTTTTTTTTTTAGATTTACCACGTGATTGTTTGTTTGTTCTTCAAGAATATTTTGCAACGTAATGAAAATATTACTATTGAGGTCACACCAATTTCCTGTGTATGATTAAGATTGATATTGTTGGTCCAAAGGAGGTCCCTGGTAGTTATCTAAAGGGATAGGAAAATATCCTTGGATTGTAGTGGCCTAGTGGAACGTCCCTGCCTGGTGATCGTCAGACTGGGGTTCGAGTCCCGCTCAAACTCGTTAGTTCCTTTGGTCGCTGCAGCCTCACCATCCTTGTGTTTGGGGGAGCCTTTAGGTCTACCTGTTGAGTCATTAGCAGCCATTGCCTGGCCATCCCTGGTCCTCGCTTGGGTGGAAAGTGGGCTTGGGCGCTGATCATATGTAATATGGTCAGTCTCTAGGACGCTCCCGCTTGATAGGGAAGTGTCATGGTCCCTTGCCTCTGCCATTCATGAGCGGCCTTTAAACATTTAAACCTTTACAGCAGTGCTTTGGACAAATTTTTCTTCCTTTTTTTCATTTGGTTTTCTCCAGTTTTCTTCAAATGAAGAAAAAGAGAAGGAAAATTAGTGAAGATGAAGAAAGGTTATAATATTTCATTATAATTGAAAAAGATTATCCTTGAATCTCTCTCTCTCCTCTCTCTCTCTCCTCACTCTCTCCTCTCTCTCTCTCTCTGCCGAGTCGACGTCAGTCTATCAAGACGTTGGTGCTACGGCCTAAAACTGACAGTTTAATAAGGCTAAAAGATGGCGCTATTGTGCAGTTGATCCACGGGTCGATCCACTGTCTCCGAGGCTAATATATTGGAGAGAGAGAGAGAGAGAGAGAGAGAGAGAGAGAGAGGGGGGGGGGTTAGTATCATATGTCCTGTTTTCAATATGTTCTTTATTCGGTGAGGTTGCCAGACATAATATGCCCCGCTCAGGGTGTCAGGAAATTGATTTACACAAGTTGTGAAGCTGCAGGCTACACACTCCTTATCAGTACACACGTCTAACCTTCTGAAGTCGAGGTTTCTTCCCTTTATGAGGGACTCGAGTCTATTCAAAATGACAATCAGAATTGTTCTGATAATGTTATAATTTCCAACTTAATAATTGGTCGAATGTCTCGATAAATTCTAGAATGTCCAAATAAATTCTGGAATTTCCTAATAGATCCAGATCCAAAAAATGTCGCAATAAATCCGGAAGGTCCTAAAATGATGGAATGTCCCAATAAATGCTGAAATGTCCTAATAAATGCTTGAATGTCTTAATAAGAATAGAATATCGTAATAAATGCTGAAATGTCCTAATAAATGCTTGAATGTCTTAATAAGAATAGAATATCGTAATAAATGCTGAAATGTCCTAATAAATGCTGAAATTTCCTGATAAATGCTTGAATGTCTTAATAAGAATAGAATATCCTAATAAATGCTAAAATGTCCTAATAAATGCTTGAATGTCATAATAAGAATAGAATATTTTAATTCTAAAATATCCTAATAAAAACTGAAATATAAATATTATATAAATACAAATTATAAAAATTTGTTAGTTATTAGTTTCTTATTAAGATTCCACTAATCAAACCAATATGCAAATTAGAGAGATGACTTAAACCTCCTTTTGGTTGGAAATACATTATTATTATTATTATTATTATTATTATTATTATTATTATTACCAGCTAAGCTATAACCTTAGTTGGAAAAGCAAGATGTCATAAGACAGAGGGCTCCAACAGGAAAAATAGCCCAATGAGGAAAGGAAATAAGATAATAAACTAAATGCATCTTAAGATCAGTAACAACGTCAATATATATATGTGTATATATATATATATATATATATATATTATATATATATATATATATATATATATATACATACACAAATACACACAATGAAGAGAGAATAATGTGCCTGAGTGTACCCTCAAGCAAGAGAACTATAACCCAAGCCAGTGAAAGACCATGTAATTGTCCTATGACTAAGAATACTTCAGCTTTTTTAATAGTGCTTTCTGTACAATTTCTATAAATAGCCATTTTTCAGTGACTATAATTATTTAAGAATGTTACATTCATTGAACTTTGGTAACTTCTTGGTGTAAAATATCCAGCCATTACGATGTTCCTATTTCAAAATAGGTGAAAAATCCCAAGAATTTTAGAAAACTTTATCAAAATCTAAGTTTCCAAAATCAAAAATTATAGAAAATTATGTTATACTACAATTTAGAATTCCAAAATCAAGAATTATAAAAAATAATAGTAAACCATATTACGATAAAAAAGAAACAAATTAAAAAATTCTAGAAAATTGTATTATATTGTAATTTAAGAAATCAAAATCATGAATACTAGAAAATTATATATTACAATTCAAAAATCCAAAATCAAGAATTATAGAAAATTATATTACAATTTAAAATCAAAATCAGGATTCTAGAAAATTACCTTATATTGCAATTTAAAAACCAAAATCTAGTCTTCTAGAAATTTATATCACAATCTAAAAACCAAAATCAACAATACTAGAAAATTATATTATATATTGCAATTTAAAAAAACCAAAATCGAGAATTGTATTACAATTTAAAAACGAAAATGTAGAATACTAAACCATTATATTTTTTTTCAATTTTGAAAAATAAAATCCAGAATTATATTACAATTTAAAAAACAAAAATCAAGAATACTAGAACATTATATTATATTGCAATTAAAAAAGACCAAAATCAAGAATTATATTACATTTTAAAGAACCAAAATGAAGAATACAAGAAAATTATATTATATTGCAATTTCAGGAACCAAAATCAAGAATTATATTACAATTTAAAAACCAAAATAAAGAATACTGGAAAATTATACTATATAACAATTTTTAAAAAAAAAATCCAAAATCGTTCATCCCTTTTGAGCAAATTCCACCGGGAGCGTCCCATCCTCCGGCGGGAAGAGTGTCGTAATAGAGGGTTATTGGAAGCGCATAGTTAGGAGGCGGAAAAGCTTTGTCCGTGTCATGCCCTTCGCCGTAATTTAGAAGCTTTTACTTTCCTCTCTCCACTCATTTTCCCGGCAGAGTCTTTGCGCACGCAATTTGGCGAGCTTTGCGCGTGCAAGCATGAATGTAAGGTCATTATGCATGTCATTACTCACCGTTAGCACTTAGCACATAGTCCTACGCTCTTATCCGGGCTTGAGACACTCACATCATAGTTCATAATTATTCATAGACCATTCCTACTAGCAGCGTTCTCCCATTCTTCATACATATCCATGCCACCTTAATGCTCGCAGTAACCAGACATAACAAAGGCTTGTACAAGTTTCTATTTCCAATCTAGCATTTACCTTTAAGTTATTTTTCACGGGAGATACCCATTAGAAATGCACTAATTCCCTTTCTCCTGGTATATAGCGCATTACATTTACATCAGTTCCGATAGAACCTGCTGCTTCCTCCGGTCGTCTTGGTGATCTCTGAGGTAGCAACAGTAGGGGATTTGGCATATGAAGATTCACTTGTGGTGGATAACAGGGGAGGGTGGCCTGTGGTAACCCTAGCAGTACCAACCAAACTCGGTTGAATCCCTCGTCAGGCTTGGAGGAGCGAAGAGAAGTGGGGAGTGCCTTGGTAGATGGATGGATATCTACTATTCTTATATTTTTCTCTATGAAGCATAACCTCATAATCTTAAAACCATTCTTGGCTCTGTGATTCATATTCTTTTTTGCCTATACATCAGCTGATAGATCATTCTTCTTTATTTAAATGAACGCTTATGAGTTATCTTTCCTTTTACGAATCTTTTCTCCATTGCCTATTAAGCTCATCTAATTTTCATTGCAAAATTTACCCTTTTATATGCTAGCTTTCACCATCCCCTGCAGTTTCTACACACTGATTTAATCAACAATATTCTGTTAATACAAAAGCTCTTCATTACCCATCAGTGAAAGTCTTTACTCTGGTGATTGACCATATATCTTAATTGTTTTAATAACTTGAATTATTTTCGATTAAATAATTCACTACACACACACACACACACCCACACACACACACATATATATATATATATGTGTGTGTGTGTATATATGTATATATATATATATATATATATATATATATATATATATATATACATATATATATATATATATATATATATATATATATATATATATATATATATATATATATGTATATATATATACGTATATTATATATATTATATATATGTATATATATGTGTATATATATATATATATATATATATATATATATATATATATATATATATATATATATGAGTAAAGAATAGATGCGACAATTGATAATCATAATGCAGCACGTTGCATTATTCTACGCCCTCACACACTTTGTTTATTTTTTTTCCTCGTAAATGCGTACGAATGTTTTCATAAACAAATGATAACGCATATTGCGTGCGTACCAGCTTCCTAAAACAATCGCTTTTGCGTTTTCTGAACATATTTACGTGAGAGAAAATTTTGGTGTTTTCTTGGGTCAAAATCAGAGATGAATTTCGTGGTGCCATTTCTGAGTCCATTTGATTATTTGAATTCTTGTGATTTTGACTGATTTTCATTGGAATGTTCATTGAGAGAGAGAGAGAGAGAGAGAGATGAGAGAGAGAGATGAGAGAGAGAGAGAGAGAGAGAGAGAGAGGGGGGGGGGAAGTCGCAAAAACTAGATGATACCTTTTCTAAAAACATTTGAAACCTTTGGCTGAACAGACAGCCCAATGTCCCTGCAAAAGAGATTGTAGCCAATTCTTGCTCCTATTTTCCCCAGTTGCATTTCTCTTCATTATTCCTCCCATCTCTTTCATTCCCCCCTCCTCTCCCCCTCCCCTCCCCCTCCTCTCGCTATAGAACCTACCCTCCCCCATCCCTGTCACTCACCCCCCACTGCCTTCTACAGCTTCTCCCTTCCACGGACGTAACTGGGACGAATTTTGCAATGGCGCTTTTGGAATTAAAAGCCAAATCTCAATTTCCCCAGAAGATATCAGTAACAATCAGTCACTCAATCAATCAATCAATCAATCATTGAGTCAAAAGGCTTAAAGCACCCGAGTCCGGCAAATTGAAAAGCAGGGAATAAAATTGCCCGCCATTTGTTGTCTTCTTCCTGCACAACACGTTTTGGGAAATGCACGGAAAACAAATATTTGGGAGGAGGAGATGTAAAGTGAGGGGGGATAAAGGGGGGAGGGTGAGGAGGAGAAGGAGGGAGGAAAGAAAGGGGAAAGAGATACGGGAATAAGAAGAAGAAGAAGAGGAGGAAGAATGAGAGGGGAAGGAGGGAGGAGATGCTAATTCTTCCTTCTCCTCTTCTTCTTCTTAATTCTCCAGTAGCGAAAGGGAGTGACAGGATTGGGGGAGAAGGAGGAGGGATTAATTCTCCCTCCTTCTCTTCTTCTGTTTTTAAAAGAGAATTGTTTATCAATAAAAATTTCATATCGGACATCAACATTTTCATTGTCAAGAAACCAGTAGGTTGAGCCATCATTTCAGCTTTCTATCTGCCTGTCTGTCTGTCTGTTTCTCCTCATCTTTTATTAGCCCATTTGCATAATGTCTTCTCATCCTGTTTTATGGGTAGTGGGTCGGTACCCTAATTACAAACCCAAAAGAGTACAGACTAATGAAACGATCTAACTATTAGCATTTGGAATAAAGAATGGCCCCTAACGACATCTGAAATTGTTAGATGACTGGATCGAATATGCTGCGTTTTTTTTTTGCCTGATTCTGGCTGAATTATGGGAGAGAGAGAGAGAGAGAGAGAGAGGACGAGAGAGAGAGAGAGAGAGAGAGAGGAGAGAGAGAGAGAGAGAGAGAGAGAATGAATTTTCAAGCCTAACCACTATCCTTTCCGTATTACTGTGTATATCATTTTTATTTGTACGTGTGTATATGTGTATATGCATATATATATATATATATATATATATATGTATATGTATATATATGTGTAGAAATCACGAAAGCTGACACGTGATGAATATAAAATGTATTATAGCCACTAAAGGAAAAATGAAAAAGACTTGATTGGAGTTAGTACTTTCATCCACTCAGGACATATGATATTTATATTATATATATATATATATATATATATATATATATATATATATTATATATATATATATATATATACAATGAATAGACACTGTGTTAGTGGCGTCCAAAAATACTAAGATAATTTCTCTTCGGACAGACTGTCCTGCAGATAGTTTTCAGGACGTCAGCAGAAATACATTTACTTTTCTCCATTTATTGTTTGGCATTTTGCCACCCTTCTTCAGGACTACTTTGATTTGGAAATTACACTTTAATATATAGGTTATGGTGGTGAAAATATTATACAAAATTATTTGGATATTCGGAAAAACATTCAACGAAAATTGATGAATTAGATTCTTTGAAATGTAAATACGAAAATTTAAGAAAACTTTTAAATAAATAAATGAAATTTTCAAAAGACTTGAGAGAGAGAGAGAGAGAGAGAGAGAGAGAGAGGAGAGAGAGAGAGAGAGAGAGAGAGAGAGAGAGAGAGAGAGAATTTCGTGGTGCCATTTCTGAGTCCGTTTGATTATTTGAAGTCTTGTGATTTTGACTGATTTTTATTGGAATGTTCATTGAGAGAGAGAGAGAGAGAGAGAGAGAGAGAGAGGAGAGAGAGAGAGAGAGAGAGGAGAGAGAGAGAGAGAGAGGAGAGGCAATATTACTTAGTGTCAACACTTAATGAAGTTAAGGCATCTAATCTACATAAATATTTATTGGTAAAAAGGTCAAATAAATCAATGAGAATAGAATATGGAAATAAATGAAGCATTGTTTTGAAAAAAAGAAATATATGTAATAGGAAAGAAAGCATGCTTTGCAAATTCTACACAATATCATACAGAAACTAAGTTATACTATTAGATAGATGAATACATTTACTTGCAATCATATAAAATTCAAAACACAATTTCAG
>NC_090760.1:67643318-67650818 GCF_036898095.1 Palaemon carinicauda | reverse complement strand
ATTATTATTATTATTATTATTATTATTATTATTATTATTACTACTACTACTACTACTACTACTACTATATGTAAATCTACGATCATCAGAAGTTCATAAAAATTTGAGTAAAACCTTATTAAAATTCCAATTTCAAAAAATGAAACAAATATATCCGTGAGATTAATGCCCCAAAATGTTTTTGTTAAAACTGTATCATTAATCTCTATGTAATAACATTAATTGCCCAATAAAAGATAAAACCAAAAACATTAATAGCAGTTGGCCGTATTGTAAATCCTGCGTTGGTAACTAGCAAATGCAATAGCAGCTTTAAATAGCAATGGATACTGATAAATATATATATATATATATATATATATATATATATATATATATATATATACATATACATATATATATTATATATGAATTATTTCTTTGAGTTGCTGGTAGTATAAGATAGCTATTCTTCTATTAAACTATGAATATATGCAATTATGTATACATTTATACAGTATATATACATATATATAAACACTAGCAGTCTTAAATTTATACCTATACAGCCTATGCATATATACGGCTTACAGTTTGCACATATATATTTACAAACGTACATCCTTATATATACTGTATAAACAAATATATGTATATGTGTATACATACTTATGCATATATATGTGTGTATATATATATATATATATATATATATATATATATAGAGAGAGAGAGAGAGAGAGAGAGAGAGAGAGAGAGAGAGAGAGAGAGAGAGAGAGAGAGAGAGAGAGAGAGAGAGAGAGAGATCTAGTATTGCGATATGTGATTCCACCGAACTCCTTTGGATTTCTAAACTCAGCAGTAAGATAATGGAACAATTGGCACTCGATCACTAGGCCTGTGGGTTGATCCTGGCCTTCCACCTACTCGTATAGTACCATTATCTACCAGAGTCAAGAAAATGGTATATGAGGCTCGCCACATCACACTCGATATCATGTCATGAACTCTCTACCGTCTTCGGTTTTCCCAGAATCACCATTCATGCTATTTTGGACATAGAAAACACCTATATTAAATTTTTTTTAATGAGGCGCATTTGCATTGACTTGCAGCGGTGCCCTTTTAGCTCGGAAAGGTTTCCTGATCGCTGATTGGTTAGTGTCATCTTTTCCAACCAATCAGCGATCAGGTGTCCTTTTAGCTCGGAAAGGTTTCCTGATCGCTGATTGGTTAGAGTCATCTTTTCCAACCAATCAGCGATCAGGAAACGTTTCCGAGTTAAAAGGGCACCGCTGCGAGTCGGTGCAAATTTGTCTCGCTAAAAAATAATTGACTATAGTTTCCACTACCGTCGGACTCCGGAAAATCAAAGACCCAACATTCGAAACAGAGCAAATGTGAAATTAATATGGCGATGGAAATTCCGTCAGAGCCAACAGCAAAAATTCCCAGATATCTCTGAACTCGTTTTCATAAATTCGTTTCCTGTTATGCGAAATACAGTGTAGACTTCCTTTAATTATGGAAGAGAAATATACTTGTTTGGTACCTGGTCTGAATCTGGGATTATTCCAGTTTCGACGGCCGAATTCCTGATTCCAATTCCGATAAAGGACGGAATATTTATTCCTATTTTTTAATGCTTTGGTATAATAATAGGTTTACTGTGTTTGGTATTGGTAATAATGATTATAATATGAATAACAATAATGATAACCGCAATTAGATAATATCTGGTAATTAGAATGATCAAATATATATCTTTAGTTTTAATGATTTGATATAAGGGTAGGTAGCTGTTATTGTTATTGATAATAATGGTTACGATATTAACAACAATTATGGGGTTGTGGTGGCCGATGTGGTAACGTCCCTGACTGGTGAACGCCAGACTGGGGTTCGAGTACCGCTCAAACTCGTTAGTTTCTTTGGTCGCTGCAACCTCACCATCCTTCTGAGCTAAAGATGGTGAGTTTGGGGGAGCCTATAGGTCTATCTGTTGAGTCTTCTGCAACCCATTGCCTGGCCCTCCTTGGTCCGAACTTGGGTGGGGAGGGGGCTTGAGCGCTTATCATATGTATATAGGGTCAGTCTCTAGGGCATTGTCCTACTTGATAGGGCAATGTCACTGTCCCTTGCCTCTGCCATTCATGAGCGGTCTTTAAACCTTTACGGTTATGACTGTGACTCGAGACGTCATCTTTTAATTAGTTTGTCAAATGCTTCAGCGATTGATTGACAAATGTAATTTTACACCAATTGGAGTTATATTTGTTATTAATATATGAATATATTAATAGATTGATATATATACAATATATATATATATATATATATATATATATATATATATATATATATATATATATATATATCATTTTCATGAACAGACATACATTGAAAGAAGGAGATTTGGGACTACAGTCCAACAAGCTTAATAAGCGAGATTATCAATATTGAAATAAGTTATTTATAAATTTCTAACTAATAAAATTTCTTAAGAAACATAGAGATTTGTCACCTGTTTATTCTTAACAAGTGATATGAAAAACATTTATTTGTAACTTTCTGTTCTATCCAAATCCTTGTTTTTTACAAAAAGCTGGAAAAATTAAGTTAAACTCATTTGCAATAATTATAAAAACGATTTATTTTATGCTGTGGTAAGAGATTAATCTTATAAATGTATTAAAATCTTGTAAAAATAATCAAGAAGAAATTTACATACTGGTCTAGTAGAGAGAGAGAGAGAGAGAGAGAGAGAGAGAGAGAGAGAGAGAGAGAGAGAGAGAGAGAGAGTAATATTCCCTAGTTCAAGAATACCATCTGGCAAAAACGGTCTTTGTACACTTTAGGGTCCAACAAAAATGACATCTTTATTTCGCACGTCAGGGATGTTTTTGCAAATTGCCTTCAGAATGAGAGAGAGAGAGAGAGAGAGAGAGAGAGAGAGAGAGAGAGAGAGAGAGAGAGAGAGAGAGAGAGAGAGAGATCCCATTTCACTTAATTTTATTATTATTATTATTATTATTATTATTATTATTAATATTATTATTATTATTATTGTTATTATTATTATTATTACTATAACTAATTCAATTTTTCTTTTTGCATTTTCTGAATATAAAATATATCTGCAATGGTCGCGAAAAATTCCATAATAGCAAAGGTAAATACATACATATATACAGTATATGTAAACGCCTACATAGGATACTGCACTCGTACACAGACCCATGCAAAACATCCCATATATATATATATATATATATATATATATATATATATATATATATATATATATATATATACATATATATATATATATATATATACATATATGTATATATATATTTATTTATATATATATATTTATATATATATACACACAGTATATATATATATATATATATATATATATATATATATATATGTGTGTGTGTGTGTGTGTGTGTGTGTATGTAATATATTTCTCCCCAATCTGGCAAAGTGCGTGGTAAGGCGGAGGGTAGAGGGAAGCAGGGGCGTGGGCCTATTGGTTGAGAGGCCTTGGGGGAGGGAGGGGGGGGGATGTTTTGGGGGAGGGGGGGAGGATGTTTGTTAGAACTAGAAGCTGGTATTTCACACAATGTTCCTCGAAGCGGATAATAAAAGGCGAATCCAGAGGATAATGCAAAACACGCCGCTTCATAAAAGAGGGTTAGTCGTGGCTTTCACCCCTCCCCCCCTGCCCTACTGCCGGGGAAAATAGTTCCTTTTCAGACCTCATTGCTGGCCAGAAAGAGAGTCAGGTCTCTCTCTCTCTCTCTCTCTCTCTCTCTCTCTCTCTCTCTCTCTCTCTCTCTGTCGACTGTTTTATTTATGGATTCTCACGTTTACTTCTACCTTTGATTTCTTGCCGTATATCTGTTTCTTCATTTCGTTGCTTTGTATATTTTCTCATAATTTTCCCTTTTTTTGGTCCACTTTTATATATATATATATATATATATATATATATATATATATATATATATATATATATATATATATATATATATATATATATGTTCAATCTCATATTTTTCAAAACATCATCATCATCATCATTGGTTGCTAGTCTTCTGCAAGACAAAGGCCTAAGACAGGTCCTTACACACTCTTCTATTTATGGTCTTCCTATGCCAGTCTATACCTGCAAACGTTTACTTCGTCAATCCATCGTCTCCTCTTCTCTCCCCTTCTTCTTTTGTAATTTCTTGAGATCTATTCTGTTATTCTTAATGTCCATCTATTGTCTATCATTCTCCTTACATGTCCTGCCCATGTCCATTTCTTTTTCGTGCATATTGTTAGAATATCCTCTACTTTCGTTTGCTCTCGTATCCATGTTGCTCTTTTTCTATCTCTTAGTGTTATTCTCATTATTATTCTTTACATAGCTCTGTGAGTTGTAACTTGCTTATGTTTTAAGGCGTTAGTAAATCTCCAAGTTTCTGATGCATAGATTAATGCTGGTATGACCCTCTCATTAAATACTTTTCTTTTTAGAGAATGTGGTAATTTAGTTTTCATAATCTCATTTTGTTTACCAAAAGCTCTCCATCCCTTGCTTATCCTTCTTTTATTATCAGTCTCGTGTCATGGGGAAACGCTGTCTGTCCTAGGTACGTACATTTATTAACAATCTCTAGAGGTTCGTCCATAACCCTTATTTGTTCTTCCTGCATTTTCATTGAATATTATATTAGTTTTACTCATATTCATTTTCAGTCCGACATTTCTGCTTTCTCCATTCAATTTTTCTATAATCTCTTGCAATTCCTCCCATGATTCACTAAACACTGATATGTCATCTGCTAATCTTGAGTTGTAAAGGTACTCTCCATTAATATTACTGTCAGTTCTTGCCTCGAACAAGCTATGCAAAGTTTACAACGTTTCCAGAAGGCTAAAGTCATTGACTACACCACCACTTTCATTTACTGCACAGGATCTACATTTATGTGACGGGCCGAGAGAAGGCTGTGACTCAAAGACAGTATGAAAGCAACTGGGTGAGTTTATTATAGAACACTCTCCTTTATATACAAAAGCTCAAAGCGACAAGAAATTTCATGTTCGAAAAACAGACACTGTTACAGATGAAAAAAGCAGACATGTTTATTCTGGTTCTTTTTAGTGCGAGGCAAGAGCGAAGATACAAGCATAATATATACACAAAGTGAACTATGTACGATCGTGTGACACACGGTTGGTACATTTACAACACTTCGAGAAGGATTACATCACTGGCTTATTGGTTTGTCATACTCTGTTGATGTCTAGTCGTGTGTATGTTCTTTTGTATTGGTAGCATGAAAATGCAAAATATCTTAACCTGATTTTTTTTTTCACTGAGATTTTAGGACGAATCTCCGAAGACATCCGTCCCGAAAACCAGTAATTATAAAATCGATGTGAATCTCTAAATAGATGACCAGTTTAAACACCATGATGGGTATTCCCTTCTCATCGCGCTAATATTTATTTATCATAATTGCATATTGGCATTGGAAGAGGATCGTGTGTGTGAATGGTGATGAGGTAGAAAGCTCTGCCACCACTAATGGGGATTCTCTGGGCCTTGTTAGGGAAAATAATCATTGATTATTCAATTGTATATGAATATATGTGTATATAAGTATCGATACATGTGTTTATTTATGCATGTATACATAAATATGAATAAATACACACACACACACACACACACACATATATATATATATATATATATATATATATATATATATATATAAACAACTGGAATTCATTAATGCTTGCCTTATAATATCAATTTCTTTATTTCATTCATTTGATGATGAGGAAAGAATTACATTTTGTTATTATTATTATTATTATTGTTATTATTATTATTATTATTATTATTATAATTATTATAATTATTATTATTATTATTATTTTTATTATTATTATTATTATAATTTGATAATAATAATAATAATAATAATAATTATAATAATTATAATAATAAGACTATCATTGATAAAGTAATTTAGATATTAAAAAGAGAAATATTTAGATATTTTCAAAACAACATGATCGAGGATCTTGTTCAATGGCTTGATAATTATTATAATTATTCCTATCTACGAGTAAAACTTTTGCGATATTTTGCATTATAGATTTTTACTTCAGTTTTATCTCTTTTTTAATGTAACTTGGCAGTGATTTTGACCATGGTATTTTTTTTTTTTATAATATATCTTTCCCCCCAAAAAATCGAATTTCATGTTGTTGCGATGTATTTTTATATTTCTACCCAAAATATTCTTTTTTTCTTTTTTTTATTTTTCGAATTTCATATTATTGCGATGTACTTTGACAGCATTTAACTATTAAACATTGTTTTTTTTTTTTTTTTTTTTTTTTTTTTTTTGACAGCATTTGTGGCAAAAATTCCAAGCAAAATTTACATTATCAAGTTATGTCATAAAACATATTTCCGCTAAAAAGATACGATAGATTCTATTTATGCTAACGGGCGTTGAAGATATATTTCTTGGACTATGAAGCTGTTGTATCTATTTTTAGAATAGAATAGTTATATCCTTATCTACTTGTATTGTGTAGGATTTATATGAAATGCCTCGGTGTAGGTATCATCGTTGAGTAAACTCCAATAGACTAATAATAATAATAATAATAATAGTAATAATAATAATAATAATAATAATAATAATAAGAGGAGAGACATATTCTCAACAACAATAGTACAGAATCAACTGACCCGTTTAGATACTGGGTCCTTTCATTGGCCAGACAGTACTACATTGGATCCCTATCAGGTTACGGCTCATTCTCCTCTTTCCTCTGAGATAACCGAAAAATTATTCGCTCAAGGGGTTAACTACTGCACTGTAATTGTTCAGTTGCTAATTTCCTTATGGTAAGGCTAGAAGGTACTCTTTAGCTATGGTAAGGAGCTCTTTTAGTAGAAGGACACTCCAAAATCAAACCATTGTTCTCTAGTCTTGGGTTGTGCCTTAGCCTTTGTACCATGGTCTTCCATTGTCTTGGGTTAGAGTTCTCTTGCTTGAGAGTACACTCTGGCACGCTGTTCTATCTACTTTCTCTTCTTCTTTTTTTTTTTTTTTAATTTTAGCCTTAGGCTAAAAACAACTTGGTTTTCCAACTAGGGTTATAGTTTAGTTAATAATAATAATAATAATAATAATAATAATAATAATAATAATAATAATAATAATAATAATAATAATAATAATAATAATAATAATAATAATAAATGGAAATGATATAGAGAACTATCGATAGGTTTTGTTAATATGAATCCAAAATGAATAAAAAAATATGAATAAACACCATTATTTTTTTTTATTCCAATTTTCGTCATTAAATTGATTCTGGGACACAGCTCTGATGCCATTTTTATTGAAGGAGATAACCTTACTGGCGTCAATGCGTTTCCTACAGGAATCTTCGTATTTTCGGAGTTTCTTCAAATTATTCGTCTTT
>NC_090760.1:67628318-67635818 GCF_036898095.1 Palaemon carinicauda | reverse complement strand
GTTTTACGAAAACCAAAATAATAACAGATTGTAAAAAAAAAAAACCTTTCTTTTCCAATAGAAATAATTAGCGTATAGACATAAGGCCAGGCGTATGTTTGCGCTGATACGCCTTTGCCATCAGCGGCGCCTCTTGTCCTGATTAAAGGACAAAGGAAGCGGAAATCGCGCAATGGGAAGTCAATGGCGTTGACGCTTCGGGGAGTTTTGTCATCACACGAAGACAAACAAAGAAACGTTGGTCGAGCGGAGGAGCCGATAGGTTACGCTGTTCTCTTCTGCGATTTGAAGACAAGAAGAAAAGGAAGATAAAAGGGGGAAGAAAAGGAAGAGAAGGGGGTAAAAGGAAGAAGAGAGGAGAAAAGAAGAGAAGATGGGAAGAAGTGGAAGAAAAGAATGGAAAGAAAAAGAGAAGAAAAGGATGATAAAAGGGGGAAGAAAAGGAAGATAAAAGGGGGAAGAAAAGGAAGATAAAATGGGGAAGAAAAGGAAGAGAAGGGGGTAAAAGGAGGAAAAGAGGAGAAGAGAAGGAAGATAAGATGGGAAGAAGTGGAAGAAAAGAATGGAAAGAAAAGGAGAGGAAAAGGAAGATAAAGGGGGGAAGAAAAGGAAGATAAAAGGGGGAAGAAAAGGAAGATAAAATGGGGAAGAAAAGGAAGAGAAGGGGGTAAAAGGAGGAAAAGAGGAGAAGAGAAGGAAGATAAGATGGGAAGAAGTGGAAGAAAAGAATGGAAAGAAAAGGAGAGGAAAAGGAAGATAAAGGGGGAAGAAAAGGAAGATAAAAGGGGGAAGAAAAGGAAGATAAAATGGGGAAGAAAAGGAAGAGAAGGGGGTAAAAGGAAGAAAAGAGGAGAAGAGAAGGAAGATAAGATGGGAATAAGTGGAAGAAAAGAATGGAAAGAACAGGAGAGGAAAAGGGAGATAAAAGGGGGAAGAAAAGGAAGAGAAGGGGGTAAAAGGAAGAAAAGGGGAGAAGAGAAGGAAGATAAGATGGGAAGAAGTGGAAGAAAAGAATGGAAAGAAAAGGAGAGGAAAAGGAAGATAAAAGGGGGAAGAAAAGGAAGACAAGCGGGTAAAAGGAAGAAAATAGAAGAGAAGGAACAAAAGATGGGAAGGAAAGATTGGAAAGAATAAGAGAGGAACAGGAAGGGAAGAAAAGAGGAGAAGAAAAAGAAGATAAGATGGGAAGAAGTGGAAGAAAAGAATGGAAAGAAAAGGAGAGGAAAAGGAAGATAAAAGGGGGAAGAAAAGGAAGAGAAGCAGAGGGATAAAAGGAAGAAAAGGAAGAGAAGATGGGATGAAGTGGAAAAAAGATTGGAAAGAATAGGAGAGGAAAACGAAGAAAAAAAGTTGGAAAAAAGAGGAAGAGAAGAAGTGGGGAAAAGGGAAGAAAAGAAGAGAGGAAAAGGAAAAAAAGGTGAAGAAAAGGGAAAAAAAGAAGGGGTAAAAGGAAGAAAAGAGGAGAGGAAAAGAGAGAGAAAATGGGAAGAAGTGGAAAAAAGATTGGAAAAATAAGGAGAGGATAAGAAAGAAAACAGGGGAAGAAAAGGAAGAGAAAAGGGGGAAAAGGAAAAAAAGAGGAAAACAAAAAGAAGAGAAGATGGGAAGAAGTGGAAGAAAAGAGTGGAAAGAAAAGAAGAGAAAAAGGAAGAAAAAGGGGGAAGAAAAGGAAAAGACAAAGGGAAACAAGAAAAAAGAGAATAAAAGGAATAGAAGACGGGGAAGATAAGATAGGAAGAAGTGGAATAAAAGAGTGGAAAGAATAGGAGAGGAAAAGGAAAAATCATTGGGATGAATAAGGAAGAGATGATGGGTAAAAAGGAAGAAAGGGAAGAGAAGATGGGAAGAAGTGGAAGAAAAGATTGGAAAGAGAAGGAGAGGAAAGGGAGAAAAAAGGGGGAAAGGAAGAAAATAAGGGGAAGAAGGGAAAGGTACGGAAGAAAAAGAAAAGATGGGAAGTAAAGGTAAAATTGAAGGGGGAAAAGGAAGAAATGGAAGAAAAGGATTGGAAGATGGGAATAGGGTGAATATGAGGATGAGAGAAAAAGAAGTAATATGATGTGTATTTTCTTGTAGAGAGAGAGAGAGAGAGAGAGAGAGAGAGAGAGAGAGAGAGAGAGAGAGAGAGAGAGAGAGAGAGAGAGGACAAATGTAAGTAATTGCTGGAATTTTTAATTAAAGATCCTCATGAATAAGGAACGTTAAAAGAATAAGGGACAAGAAAGAATAGATAAAAGAAATCCAGGAGAGAAATGAAAATTTAATAAAAAGCAAAGAAAGGATATGTTGATTTCAGTAAATGAAACAAAAAAACAATTAATCTTTGTATCCTATTTTCTCCATTCGATCATCAATGATAAAAAATCTAAATATAAAATAATTATTTAATAAAATGTCAAACTGATAATTAGTATTGAAGAATGATTGACAATACGAAAATAGAATTGAATTAATAACTTAGCTGTTATAAGTAATGTCACTGATAGGAACGCTGGTTTAATCTGGTGAAGTCTGACATGGTTTTGGCGTTATAAGATCTTGGTCAGTGTTTGTATAAATGGGAAATATATATATATATATATATATATATATATATATATATATATATATATATATATATATATTTATATATATATATATATATATGTATATATATTCTTATACTTTCACACTCACATATATGTAGACATGTATATATATACATATATATATATATGTCTACATATATATATATATATATATATATATATATATATATATATATATATATATATATATATTCTTATACTTTCACACTCACATATATGTAGACATGTACATATACATATATATATATATATATATATATATATATATATATATATATATATATATAATTATATATATATATATATATATATATATATATATATATATATATATATATATGTTTATATATATTATACACACATATTTTTATATACACATACATACACACACACACACACACACACCTTAAACAACTGTTCAACGGTCGAACATTGACTCGTAGACCAGTTATAGTGAAGCTTATCTTAGAAAGGGGATTTGATAATAACTAACTCAAAATGTAACGTACAAGGAAACCTCCTCTTTGAGCCTCTTCGTCAAAGGACCCACTACAATGAGGTAACACACAGGATATCATGAGTCAATTACATCAGGAGTGGAATGATTTGGTAATTTCAGAAGCAGGATTAGCAATTACTTTTTTTTTTAAGTTATTTAGTAATTACGCGAGATCTTGAATCTTTTGGAAATTGCAAATGTTGAATGAAAAGGTATTTAAAACTTACAAGTAATTACAGCTGAAGATTGTTCGTTTTAGTAAATATGAAAATTAAGGTATTTGAAAAGATGTTTTGTAGGAAAGGTTAATTGGAAAGAATTTAGGAAAGGTTATGGCAGGAAAGCATGAGGTTTTAGGTCTATACAAAGGAGGAGGTTGAAGTGAAGGATTGGGGTTCCTAAACAGGAAATGACAAAGCACCTTGAAATAGGGTGATGAAGCAGGTTATTACAAAGATGCTTTACAAAGCAGGTCATTTCAAAGTAACTTTACATAGCAGACAACAACAAAGAACTTCGAACTTAAAGCTAGATTATAAAGGGCAGTGGGCATATAATGGTTAAGCTGGCCCATTATCAGGTCAAAAGTTCAAATTAATGTTGAATAAGCAGGTTGTCAAGCTGAGATGAACAGCGGTCACGAAAAAGGGTGATTGTAAGAAAACTTTGACTCCAAAGTTTCAGTTATTATTGTTAAAAGAGGGTCGAATAATGATAATGGTAAACTAGGTCAAAATTAGGGTGAAGTTATTTGTATCATTCGTCAACTAACCTAGGTATCCTGCACAAACTGTTAAAAACTAACCAAAGTAAACAGTGTATTGTAAACAGAAGGTCAACATTCATAGAAACATGGAAAGATTGGCTTCCTCCAGAAACAGCTGTATTTTTGTGAGACCCTGTTTGCTACAGAACAAGTCAGCTGTGCCTTGTTTGACAGCAATGCTGAGCACAGCAGGTGTGGACATCATATCCATCAGAGATGCAGCAGGAAACAGCAAAACAGCATCGTCCAGACTTGCACAGTCAGCGTTGGGGAGGCGCCTCCTGTTTGCGAAGATAATAATGGTAGATTAAGTAATAGATACTATTATGCCTTCTGGTGTGGAAATATCTAATTATAGAATAGGATAGTGATTAGATGCTGTAAATGGATATGTATATCTAAATCGTGTAGGAATTGAACAATTTAATTATATAAGAAAGTCTCATTTAACACCTTTGAGAATTTTGAGGATTTTTATTATATTTTCCTTTAGTTATCCTTGCCTCGGCGTCAAACGAATTGCATAAATCTAATTTAGCTGAGAACTTTAAGAATCATAGACCCTTTAGTAAGGAATGTTGTAGTAAATACATTAGGTAACAAGCCATTAACTGCCATGCAAAACTACAATAAATTGTTTTCATTCATATGTTAATCCCTCGACCAAATCTATCCGACAGTTTTTGCGCAGATCATTATAATGCACCGTCTTGGAAAATCCTTTTCCACCTCTAGAAAATTATTGACGTCTTTAAGATCCCGGAGCCTAGTATCTTCGAAAATCCCTTTTCGCCTCTAGAAAATTATTGACGTCGTTAAGATCCCGGAGCCTACTATCTTCGAAAATTCTTTTTCCCCTCTAGAAAGTTATTGAAGACCTCAAGACCCCGGAGGCCACTTTCTTTGAAGATCATTTTTCTCCACTGGAAAATTATTGAAGACCTCAAGACACTGGAAGACACTCCCTTTGAAAATCATTTTTCACCGCTAGAAAATTATTGACGACCTTAGGGATCCCGGAAACCTACTATCTTCGAAAATCCCTTTTCCCCTCTAGGAAATTATTGAAGACCTCAAGACCACGGAGGCCACTCTCTTTGAAAATCATTTTTCACCACTAGAAAGTTATTGAAGCCCTTAAGATCCCGGAGACCTGCTATCTTCGAAAATCCCTTTTCCCCTCTAGAAAATGATAGACGACCTTAAGACCCCTGAGCCTACTATCTTCGAAAATCCCTTTTCCCCTCTAGGAAATTATTGAAGCCCTCAAGACCACGGTCGGCACTCTCTTTGAAAATAATTTTTCGCCACTAGAAAACTATTGAAGACCTCAAGACCCCGGAGACCTACTATATTCGAAAATCGCTTTTCCCCTCTAGGTAATTATTTAAGACCTCAAGACCCCGGAGGCCACTCCCTTTGAAAATAATTTTTCACCAATGGAAAATTATTGACGACCTCAAGACCCCTGAGCCTACAATCTTCGAAAATCCCTTTCCCCTCTAAAGATTTATTGAAGACATCGGAGGCCACTCTCTTTGAAAATCATTTTTTTTTCACCACTAGAAAGTTATTGACGACCTTAAGATCCCGGAGACCTACTATCTTCGGAAATCCTTTTTCCCTTCTATGAAATTACCTTTTGCACCTCTAGAAAATAGTAGACTTCCATAAGATCTCGGAGCCTACTATTTTCGAAAATCGTTTTTTCCCTCTAGAAAATTATTGTAGACCTCAAGACCCCGGACGCCCCTCTTCTTAAAATTAATTTTCCACCCCTAGAAAATTATTGACCGACTTAAGATCTCGGAGACTACCATCTTCGAAAATCCTATTGCACTTCAAGAAAAAGATAGACAACCCTAGAATCCCGGAGCCTACTATCTTCGAAAATCCTTTTTCCTCTTTAGAAAATTATTGACGACCTCAAGATCCCGGAGCCTACCATCTTCGAAAATCCCTTTTCACCTCTAGAAAATAATAGACGACCTCATGACCCCAGAGACCATCTAATTCAAAAATTCTTTTTCACTACTAGAAAATTGTTAACGACCTTAAGATCCAGAAGACCTACTATCTTCGAAATTCTTATTGCACTTCAAGAAAAAGATAGACAACCTTAGGATCCCGGAGCCTACTATCTTCGAAAATCTTTTTTCCTCTCTAGAAAATTATTGACGACCTCAAGATCCCGGAGCCTACCATTTTCGAAAATCCTTTTTCACCTCTAGAAAATAATAGACGACCTCATGACCCCGGAGACTATCTTCTTCGAAAATTCTTTTTCCCCCTCTAGAAATGGACTGAAGACCCCGGAGCCTACCCTCTTTGAAAATCGTTTCCCCCTAGAAAATGTTTGACAACCTCAAGAACCCGGAGCCTATCTTGTTCGAAAATTCTTTCTCACCTCTAGAAAAGGATTGACGACCTCAAGACCCCAGATCTTACTACCTATCCACCTCACCTGCATTGTGGTCCTCTAAGAGGGCCGGCTTAAGAGGGTGTACGACCATGCCTATGTGATGGCCTTCCTTCTGGTAGAACTTCTGGATGGCGGCAGTGCACCGGAGAGTCACTCGGTCCTCGTCGAAGTGCCAGCGCTCCGCCCGGAAGAGGATTCCCAGCTTAGCTTCGAACATACCGGAGCTGTCCTGCTTCTGGGGGTAGCGTATTAGATAGTCCTGTGGGGCCTGCAACGATGAAGGGGGAAGGAGAAACATGAGAGAAACAGAGAATTGTAATTTTAGCAATCATTATTAAAGGGAATTTGTCCTCGAATAATGTAAATATAATGATTAAATCCATATTTACAGTTTTTTTTTTTTATTTGGGTTTGAGTTTTTCCCTATTGGAAAAGAGAATTAGAGTATCTTCAAATGGGAAAAATTACATCTATTAAATGGATATTATTTTTTTTTCTTTATTTTTTTTTGCATTTTTCTTTTCTTTTTTCTTTTTTTCTTTGAGGGGGCGTTTGCTGGCGAAAGGGTTTGTCCTAAATGGGGATAAACTACCCGGTCTCTATTAATTTATTATAAAGAAATGTTGAAATATATAAGTTCATGATCAAATGCTTATTTAGTCCACAGCGTTTATATGCCGTATCAAAATAACTTATATATATACAGTATATATATATATATATATATATATATATATATATATATATATATATGTATATATATATATATTATGTATACAGTATATATTATATATATATGTTTATATATTATATATATACAATATATATACAGTATATATATTTATATATATATACAGTATATATATATATATATATATATATATATATATATATATGTATATGTATAATAGAATATTTTATGCATATTTATGTATATTTATGTATATGTATTCATTCATATATATATGTATAAATATATATGCATACACATACACACACGTACATATATATATACATATATATGTATATACAGTATATATATATATATATATATATATATATATATATATATATATACACACACATATACACACATGTTTAAAAACACACACACGCAAGCAACTAAAACTTAATAGAAGGGAGTAATATGTCACGCTAACACCAGAATTTGTATGGACTAAAACTCTCAATAAACCAGCAACTTGATTTTTAAATTAATTATTAT
>NC_090760.1:67590818-67623318 GCF_036898095.1 Palaemon carinicauda | reverse complement strand
CTTGTAAGAAGCCAACATCCCTCTATCTACTTTTGCCACTTTTTGGGTAAACATATGATTCACTGTCATCCTTCCTTGGAACTCATCAAGTAATTTTTTGAAGAAATCTAGCGGAATGTCTTTCTTGTCTTTATGTGCAGTCTCCAGATGCTTTTTCAGTTTGCTGGGACGCATACTTTCATTTGAGAGTGAGGTCATACATAGCAGGCACATATTTCACTGACTGCAAAAATTACCTGGTACTGTATATTGAATTGAATGATGTTTAAACTAAAGTCAAGCATGATAAACAGAATATTCGAAGCATAATAATGATTTATTTCAAAATATTACACATTTATATATTTTGTGGGTCCTAAATTTTCTGTGGCCCCCCATGGCCCCCCATTTTTCCAATTTTGTCTTGTGGCCCCTGAAAAATTCTCATGGCCCCCAAGGGGGCCATATGGCCCACGTTGAGAAACACTGGTCTAAATGTTAAAAACTATCAAAAAAAAATTTCAGTAATTTTGATCGTTTTTAATGTTCATTTGTCGCTCATAATTAACTGAAGTATAGGGCAGGTCATGGCGTTGACGCACTCTGTCAGAAACTACAGACCACACACAAATATGATCAGCGCCCAAACTCAATCTTTACCCAAGTCTGGTCCCGGGGGGTTCAGGTAATAGCTCCTGACGACTCAGTCACTCAACTCGTGAGTTCTATCCCTAGGGATATCAAGGTCATGTATACTAATGAAACTCATCAAGCCATGAGCGGGATTTCAACTCGGGCTATTGAGAGTTGTAGACGGCTCCACTAAGGCATTGCAACCATTACATTAACTACTTAAAGGTCACTCATGAATAGCATTTCCCTAGCAAGGCAGGACAATGCTCTAGAGACTGACCATATATCATATGATCAGTGCTCAAGTCCCCTTTCCACACAAGCTAGGACCAGGGAGGCCTAAACCCCAATCTTTAGCTCTCAAGGGTGGTTAGGTTGCACACACTAAAGGAACTAAGGAGTCTGAGCAGGTCTCGAACCCCCTGCTACCGATCATTAGGCAAACACGTTACAAATAAGGCCACAACAACCCATAAACTTAGAATTGATTCAACTAGTTAGATTACCTAGGGGATACTAAGAAAGACTCTTTACTTCAATGACTTATTACATCTAAATTTGAGTCCTAACTTTAAAAAGATCATTACTTAAGGCCATTTTTATCCAATTCAGTCATATTACACCGGTACTCTGCCAGTTGATATTAGGTTAATACTTAGGAATTCATATCTTAGAACCTTCTAATTGCTATTGAACAAAAGACAGCAGTGATAAACCACGGAACCATAAACCTCTCTTGATTTCCAGAGTAAACAACGCATTGTTTACACAAGTAGCTCGCGAACTCACTGGAAAACGCTTCAGTTTTATCTCGCGAACTCACTTGAATACGTCGCAGAGTTTTAGCTCACAAACTTTCTGGAGTACTCTTCAGAGTTTTAGCTCGTGAACTCACTGGAATATGCTTCAAAGTTTTAGCTCGCGAACTCACTGGAATATGCTCCAGAAATTTAGCTCCTGAACTCACTGGAATATGCCTCAGAGTTGTAGCTCGTGAACTCACTGGAATATGCTTCAGAGTTTTAGCTCGCAAACTGACTGGAATATGCTTCAGAAATTTAGCTCCTGAACTCACTGGAATATGCTTCAGAAATTTAGCTCGTGAACTCACTGGAATATGCTTCAGAGTTGTAGCTCGTGAACTCACTGGAATATGCTTCAGAGTTGTAGCTCGTGAACTCACTGGAATGTGCTTCAGAAATTTAGCTCGTGAACTCACTGGAATATGCTTCAGAGTTGTAGCTCGTGAACTCACTAGAATATGCTTCAGAAATTTAGCTCATGAACTCACTGAAATATGCCTCAGAGTTTTAGCTCGTGAACTCACTGGAATATACTTCAGAAATTTAGCTCCTGAACTCACTGGAATATGCCTCAGAGTTTTAGTTTGTGAACTCAATGGAATATGCCTCAGAGTTTTAGCTCGTGAACTCACTGGAATATGATTCAGAAATTTAGCTCGTGAACTCACTGGAATATGCCTCAGATGTTTTAGATTGAGAACTCAATGGAATATGCCTTAGAGTTGTAGCTCGTGAACTCACTGGAATATGCTTCAGAAATTTAGCTCGTGAACTCACTGGAATATGCCTCAGATGTTTTAGATTGAGAACTCAATAGAATATGCCTTAGAGTTGTAGCTCCTGAACTCACTGGAATATGCCTCAAAGTTTTTGCTCGTGAACTCACTGGAATACGCTTCAGAGTTGTAGCTCGTGAACTCACTGGAATATGCTTCAGAGTTTTAGCTCGCAAACTCACTGGAATATGCTTCAGAAATTTAGCTCCTGAACTCACTGGAATATGCCTCAGAGTTTTTGCTCGTGAACTCACTGGAATATGCTTCAGAGTTTTAGCTCGTTAACTCACTGGAATTTGCTTCAGAGTTTTAGCTCGTGAACTCACTGGAATATGCCTCAGAGTTTTTGCTCGTGAACTCACTGGAATATGTTTCAGAGTTTTAGCTCGCGAACTCACTGGAATATGCTTCAGAAATTTAGCTCCTGAACTCACTGGAATATGCCTCAGAGTTTATGCTCATGAACTCACTGGAATACGCTTCAGAGTTGTAGCTCGTGAACTCACTGGAATATGCTTCAGAGTTGTAGCTCGTGAATTCACTGGAATATGCTTCAGAAATTTAGCTCGTGAACTCACTGGAATATGCTTCAGAGTTGTAGCTCGTGAACTCACTGGAATATGCTTCAGAAATTTAGCTCCTGAACTCACTGGAATATGACTCAGAGTTTTTGCTCGTGAACTCACTGGAATATGCTTCAGAGTTTTAGCTCGTGAACTCACTGGAATATGCTTCAGAAATTTAGCTCCTGAACTCACTGGAATATGCCTCAGAGTTTTTGCTCGTGAACTCACTGGAATACGCTTCAGAGTTGTAGCTTGTGAACTCACTGGAAAATGCTTCAGAAATTTAGCTCGTGAACTCACTGGAATATGCTTCAGAAATTTAGCTCCTGAACTCACTGGAATATGCCTCAGAGTTTTTGCTCATGAACTCACTGGAATACGCTTCAGAGTTGTAGCTCGTGAACTCACTGGAATATACTTCAGAGTTTTAGCTCGCGAACTCACTGGAATATGCTTCAGAAATTTAGCTCCTGAACTTACTGGAATATGCCTCATAGTTTTTGCTCGTGAATTCACTGGAATATGCTTCAGAGTTTTAGCTCGTGAACTCACTGGAATAGGCTTCAAAGTTTTAGCTCCTGAACTCACTGGAATATGCCTCAGAATTTTTGCTCGTGAACTCACTGGAATATGCTTCAGAGTTTTAGCTCGCGAACTCACTGGAATATGCTTCAGAAATTTAGCTTGTGAACTCACTGGAATATGCCTCAGAGTTCTTGCTCGTGAACTCACTGGAATCCGCTTCAGGGTTGTAGCTCGTGACCTCACTGGAATATGCTTCAGAGTTGTAGCTCGTGAACTCACTGGAATATGCTTCAAAAATTTAGCTCGTGAACTCACTGGAATATGCTTCAGAGTTTTAGCTCGTGAACTCACTGGAATAAACTTCAGAGTTGTAGCTCGTGAACTCACTGGAATATGCTTCAGAAATTTAGCTCGTGAACTCACTGGAATATGCTTCAGAAATTTAGCTCGTGAACTCACTGGAATATGCTTCAGAGTTGTAGCTCGTGAACTCACTGGAATATGCTTCAGAAATTTATCTCGTGAACTCACTGGAATATGCTTCAGAGTTGTAGCTTGTGAACTCACTGGAATATGCCTCAGAGTTTTAGCTTGTGAACTCACTGGAATATGCTTCAGAAATTTAGCTCGTGAACTCATTGGAATATACTTCAGAAATTTAGCTCCTGAACTCACTGGAATATGCCTCAGAGTTTTAGTTTGTGAACTCAATGGAATATGCCTCAGAGTTTTAGCTCGTGAACTCATTGGAATATGATTCAGAAATTTAGCTCGTGAACTCACTGGAATATGCCTCAGATGTTTTGGATTGAGAACTCAATGGAATATGCCTTAGAGTTGTAGCTTGTGAACTCACTGGAATATGCTTCAGAAATTTAGCTCGTGAACTCACTGGAATATGCCTCAGATGTTTTAGATTGAGAACTCAATGGAATATGCCTTAGAGTTGTAGCTCCTGAACTCACTGGAATATGCCTCAGAGTTTTTGCTCGTGAACTCACTGGAATACACTTCAGAGTTGTAGCTCGTGAACTCACTGGAATATGCTTCAGAGTTTTAGCTCGCAAACTCACTGGAATATGCTTCAGAAATTTAGCTCCTGAACTCACTGGAATATGCCTCAGAGTTTTTGCTCGTGAACTCACTGGAATATGCTTCAGAGTTTTAGCTCGTGAACTCACTGGAATTTGCTTCAGAGTTTTAGCTCGTGAACTCACTGGAATATGTTTCAGAGTTTTAGCTCGCGAACTCACTGGAATATGCTTCAGAAATTTAGCTCCTGAACTCACTGGAATATGCCTCAGAGTTTATGCTCATGAACTCACTGGAATACGCTTCAGAGTTGTAGCTCGTGAACTCACTGGAACATGCTTCAGAGTTGTAGCTCGTGAACTCACTGGAATATGCTTTAGAAATTTAGCTCGTGAACTCACTGGAATATGCTTCAGAAATTTAGCTCGTGAACTCACTGGAATATGCTTCAGAGTTGTAGCTCGTGAACTCACTGTAATATGCTTCAGAAATTTAGCTCGTGAACTCACTGAAATATGCCTCAGAGTTTTAGCTCGTTAGCTCACTGTAATATGTTTCAGAAATTTAGCTCGTGAACTCACTGGAATATGCCTCAGAGTTTTTGCTTGTGAACTCAATGGAATATGCCTCAGAGTTTTAGCTCGTGTACTCACTGGAATATGCTTCAGAGTTGTAGCCCGTGAACTCACTTTAATATGCTTCAGAAATTTAGCTCGTGAACTCACTGGAATATGATTCAGAAATTTAGCTCGTGAACTCACTGGAATATGCTTCAGAGTTTTAGCTCATGATCTCACTGGAATATGCTTCAGAGTTGTAGCTCGTGAACTCACTGGGATAAGCTTCACGAATTTAGCTCGTGAACTCACTGGAATATGCTTCAGAGTTTTAGCTCGTGAACTCACTGAAATATGCTTCAGAGTTGTAGCTCGTGAACTCATTGGAATATGCTTCAGAAATTTAGCTCGTGAACTCACTGGAATATGCTTCAGAAATTTAGCTCGTGAACTCACTGGAATATGCTTCAGAAATTTAGCTCGTGAACTCACTGGAATATGCTTCAGAGTTTTAGCTCGTGAACTCACTGGAATATGCTCCAGAGTTGTAGCTCGTGAACTCACTGGAATATGCTTCAGAAATTTAGCTCGTGAACTCACTGGAATATGCTTCAGAAATTTAGCTCGTGAACTCACTGGAATATGCTTCAGAAATTTAGCTCGTGAACTCACTGGAATATGCTTCAGAAATTTAGCTCGTGAACTCACTGGAATATGTTTCAGAGTTTTAGCTCGTGAACTGACTGGAATATGCTTCCGAAATTTAGCTCGTGAACTCACTGGAATATGCTTCAGAGTTTTAGCTCGTGAACTCACTGGAATATGCTTCAGAGTTGTAGCTCGTGAACTCACTGTAATATGCTTCAGAGTTGTAGCTCGTGAACTCACTGGAATATGCTTCAAAAATTTAGCTCGTGAACTCACTGGAATATGCTTCAAAAATTTAGCTCGTGAACTCACTGGAATATGCTTCAGAGTTGTAGCTCGTGAACTCACTGGAATATGCTTCAGAAATTTAGCTGGTGAACTCACTGGAATATGCTTCAGAAATTTAGCTCGTGAACTCACTAGAATATGCCTCAGAGTTTTAGCCCGTGAACTCACTGGAATATGCTTCAGATATTTAGCTCCTGAACTCACTGGAATATGCCTCAGAGTTTTAGCTTGTGAACTCAATGGAATATGGTTCAGAGTTTTAGCTCTTGAACTCACTGGAATATGCCTCAGAGTTTGAGCTTGTGAACTCACTGGAATATGCTTCAGAAATTTAGCTCCTGAACTCACTGGAATATGCCTCAGAGTTTTAGTTCGTGAACTTACTGGAATATGCTTCAGAAATTTAGCTCCTGAACTCACTGGAATCCGCTTCAGAGTTTTAGCTCGTGAACTCACTGGAATATGCTTCAGAAATTTAGCTCGTGAACTCACTGGAATATGCTTCAGAAATTTAGCTCCTGAACTCACTGGAATATGCCTCAGAGCTTTAGCTCGTGAACTCACTGGAATATGCTTCAGAAATTTAGCTCCTGAACCCACTGGAATATGCCTCAGAGTTTTAGCTCGCTACCTCACAGGAATACGGTTCAGAGTTTTAGCTTGCAAACTCACTTCAATACGCTTCAGAGTTTTAGCTCGTAAACTCACTGGAATATGCTTCAGAGTTTTAGCTCGTGAACTCCCTGGAATATGCTTCAGAGTATTAGCTAATGAACTCACTGGAATATGCTTCAGAGTTTTAATTCATGAAATCAATGAAATACGCTTCAGAGTTTTATCTTCGAAGTCAATAGAATACACTTCAGAGATTTTGCTCGCAAACTCTCTGGAATAGGCTTAAGAGTTTTAGCTCACAAACTCACTGGAATACTCTTCAGAGTTTTATCTTGCGAACTCAATAGAATACACTTCAGAGTTTTTGCTCGCGAACTCTCTGGAATAGGCTTCAAAGTTTTCGGTCGCGAACTCTCTGGAATAGGCTTCAGAGTTTTTGCTCGTGAACTCACTGGAATACGCTTCAAAGTTGTAGCTCGTGAACTCACTGGAATATGCTTCAGAGTTGTAGCTCGTGAACTCACTGGAATATGCTTCAGAAATTTAGCTCGTGAACTCACTGGAATATGCTTCAGAGTTTTAGTTCGTGAACTCACTGGAATATGCCTCAGAGTTTTTGCTCGTGAACTCACTGGGATACGCTTCATAGTTGTAGCTCGTGAACTCACTGGAATATGCTTCAAAGTTTTAGCTCGCGAACTCACTGGAATATGCTTCAGAAATTTAGCTCCTTAACTCACTGGAATATGCCAAATAGTTTTTGCTCGTGAATTCACTGGAATATGCTTCAGAGTTTCAGCTCGTGAACTCACTGGAATATGCTTCAGAGTTTTTGCTCCGGAACTTACTGGAATATGCCTCAGAGTTTTTGCTCGTGAATTCACTGGAATATGCTTCAGAGTTTTAGCTCGTGAACTCACTGGAATATGCTTCAGAAATTTAGCTCCTGAACTCACTGGAATATGCCTCAGAGTTTTTGCTCGTGAACTCACTGGAATTCGCTTCAGAGTTGTAGCTCGTGAACTCACTGGAATATGCTTCAGATTTGTAGCTTGTGAACTCACTGGAATATGCTTCATAAATTTAGCTCGTGAACTCACTGGAATATGCTTCAGAGTTTTAGCTCGTGAACTCACTGGAATATGCTTCAGAGTTTTAGCTCGTGAACTCACTGGAATATGCTTCAGAAATTTAGCTCGTGAACTCACTGGAATATGCTTCAGAGTTTTAGCTTGTGAACTCACTGGAATATGCTTCAGAAATTTAGCTCCTGAACTCACTGGAATATGCCTCAGATTTTTTGCTTGTGAACTCACTGGAATATGCTTCAGAGTTGTAGCTCGTGAACTCACTGGGATATGCTTCAGAAATTTAGCTCGTGAACTCACTGGAATATGCTTCAGAGTTTTTGCTCGTGAACTCACTGGAATATGCTTCAGAGTTGTAGCTTGTGAACTCACTGGAATTTGCTTCAGAGTTTTAGCTCGTGAACTCACTGGAATATGCTTCAGAGTTGTAGCTCGTGAACTCACTGAAATATGCTTCAGAAATTTAGCTCGAGAACTCACTGGAATATGCTTCAGAGTTTTAGCTCAGTGAACTCACTGGAATATGCTTCAGAGTTGTAGCTCGTGAACTTACTGGAATATGCTTCAGAAATTTAGCTTGTGAACTCACTGGAATATGCTTAAGAAATTTAGCTCGTGAACTCACTGGAATATGCTTCAGAGTTTTAGCTCGTGATCTCACTGGAATATGCTTCAGAGTTGAAGCTCGTGAACTCACTGGGATATGCTTCAGAAATTTAGTTCGTGAACTCACTGGAATATGCTTCAGAGTTGTAGCTCGTGAACTCACTGGAATATGCTTCAGAAATTTAGCTCGTGAACTCACTGGAATATGCTTCAGAGTTTTAGCTCGTGAACTCACTGGAATATGCTTCAGAGTTAGCTCGTGAACTCACTGGAATATGCCTCAGAGTTTATGCTCGTGAACTCACTGGAATACGCTTCAGAGTTGTAGCTCGTGAACTCACTGGAATATGCTTCAGAGTTGTAGCTCGTGAATTCACTGGAATATGCTTCAGAAATTTAGCTCATGAACTCACTGGAATATGCTTCAGAGTTTTAGCTCGTGAACTCACTGGAATATGCTTCAGAGTTAGCTCGTGAACTCACTGGAATATGCTTCAGAAATTTAGCTCATGAATTCACTGGGATATGCTCCAGAAATTTAGTTCGTGAACTCACTGGAATATGCTTCAGAGTTTTAGCTCGCAAACTCACTGGAATATGCTTCAGAAATTTAGCTCCTGAACTCACTGGAATATGCCTCAGAGTTTTTGCTCGTGAACTCACTGGAATATGCTTCAGAGTTTTAGCTAGTGAACTCACTGGAATTTGCTTCAGAGTTTTAGCTCGTGAAGTCACTGGAATATGCCTCAGAGTTTTTGCTCGTGAACTCACTGGAATATGCTTCAGAGTTTTAGCTCGCGAACTCACTGGAATATGCTTCAGAAATTTAGCTCCTGAACTCACTGGAATATGCCTCAGAGTTTATGCTCGTGAACTCACTGGAATACGCTTCAGAGTTGTAGCTCGTGAACTCACTGGAATATGCTTCAGAGTTGTAGCTCGTGAATTCACTGGAATATGCTTCAGAAATTTAGCTCATGAACTCACTGGAATATGCTTCAGAGTTGTAGCTCGTGAACTCACTGGAATATGCTTCAGAGTTGTAGCTCGTGAACTCACTGGAATATGCTTCAGAAATTTAGCTCGTGAACTCACTGAAATATGCCTCAGAGTTTTAGCTCGTTAGCTCACTGTAATATGCTTCAGAAATTTAGCTCGTGAACTCACTGGAATATGCCTCAGAGTTTTTGCTTGTGAACTCAATGGAATATGCCTCAGAGTTTTAGCTTGTGTACTCACTGGAATATGCTTCAGAGTAGTAGCCCGTGAACTCACTTTAATATGCTTCAGAAATTTAGCTCGTGAACTCACTGGAATATGATTCAGAAATTTAGCTCGTGAACTCACTGGAATATGCTTCAGAGTTTTAGCTCATGATCTCACTGGAATATGCTTCAGAGTTGTAGCTCGTGAACTCACTGGAATATGCTTCACAAATTTAGCTCGTGAACTCACTGGAATATGCTTCAGAGTTTAAGCTCGTGAACTCACTGGAATATGCTTCAGAGTTGTAGCTCGTGAACTCACTGGAATATGCTTCAGAAATTTAGCTCGTGAACTCACTGGAATATGCTTCAGAAATTTAGCTCGTGAACTCACTGGAATATGCTTCAGAAATTTAGCTCGTGAACTCACTGGAATATGCTTCAGAGTTTTAGCTCGTGAACTCACTGGAATATGCTTCAGAGTTGTAGCTCGTGAACTCACTGGAATATGCTTCAAAAATTTAGCTCGTGAACTCACTGGAATATGTTTCAGAAATTTAGCTCGTGAACTCACTGGAATATGCTTCAGAGTTGTAGCTCGTGAACTCACTGGAATATGCTTCCGAAATTTAGCTCGTGAACTCACTGGAATATGCTTCAGAGTTTTACCTCGTGAACCCACTGTAATATGCTTCCAGAAATTTAGCTCGTGAACTCACTGGAATATGCTTCAGAGTTTTAGCTCGTGAACTCACTGAATATGCTTCAGAGTTGTAGCTCGTGAACTCACTGGAATATGCTTCAGAGTTTAGCTCGTGAACTCACTGGAATATGCTTCAGAAATTTAGCTCGTGAACTCACTGGAATATGCTTCAGAAATTTAGCTCGTGAACTCACTGGAATATGCTTCAGATTTAGCTCGTGAACTCACTGGAATATGCTTCAGATTTAGCTCGTGAACTCACTGGAATATGCTTCAGAGTTTTAGCTCGTGAACTCACTGGAATATGCTTCAGATTTAGCTCGTGAACTCACTGGAATATGCTTCAGAGATTTTGCTCGTGAACTCACTGGAATAGGCTTCAGAGTTTTAACTCGTGCAAACTCACTGGAATATGCTTCAGAGTTTTAGCTCGTGAACTCACTGGAATATGCTTCAAATTTAGCTCGCGAACTCACTGGAATATGCTTCAAAGTTTTTAGCTCGTGAACTCACTGGAATATGCTTCAGAGTTTTTAGCTCGTGAACTCACTGGAATATGCTTCAGAAATTTAGCTCGTGAACTCACTGGAATATGCTCAGAGTTTAGATCGTGAACTCACTGGAATATGCTTCAGAGTTTTAGCTCGTGAACTCACTGGAATATGCTTCAGAAATTTAGCTCGTGAACTCACTGAATATGCCTCAGAGTTTTTGCTCGTGAACTCACTGGAATATGCTTCAGATTTAGCTCGTGAACTCACGGGAATATGCTTCAGAGTTTTAGCTCGTGAACTCACTGGAATATAATTCAGAAATTTAGCTCCTGAACTCACTGGAATATGCCAGAGTTTTTGCTCGTGAACTCACTGGAATATGCTTCAGAATTTTAGCTCGTGAACTCACTGGAATATGCTTCAGAGTTTTAGCTCTGAACTCACTGGAATATGCCTTCAGAGTTTTTGCTCGTGAACTCACTGGAATATGCTTCAGAGTTTTAGCTCGTGAACTCACTGGAATATGCTTCAGAAATTTAGCTCCTGAACTCACTGGAATATGCCTCAGAGTTTTTGCTCGTGAACTCACTGGAATCCGCTTCAGAGTTGTAGCTCGGAACTCACTGGAATATGCTTCAGAGTTGTAGCTTGTGAACTCACTGGAATATGCTTCATAAATTTAGCTCGTAAACTCACTGGAATATTCTTCAGAGTTTTAGCTCGTGAACTCACTGGAATATGCTTCAGAGTTGTAGCTCGTGAACTCACTGGAATATGCTTCAGAAATTTAGCTCGTGAACTCACTGGAATATGCCTCAGAGTTTTAGCTTGTGAACTCACTGGAATATGCTTCAGAAATTTAGCTCCTGAACTCACTGGAATATGCCTCAGAGTTTTTGCTTGTGAACTCACTGGAATATGTGTCAGAGTTGTAGCTCGTGAACTCACTGGGATATGCTTCAGAAATTTAGCTCGTGAACTCACTGGAATATGCTTCAGTGTTTTTGCTCGTGAACTCACTGGAATATGCTTCAGAGTTGTAGCTTGTGAACTCACTGGAATATGCTTCAGAGTTTTAGCTCGTGAACTCACTGGAATATGCTTCAGAGTTGTAGCTCGTGAACTCACTGGAATATGCTTCAGAAATTTAGCTCGTGAACTCACTGGAATATGCTTCAGAGTTTTAGTTCTGTGAACTCACTGGAATATGCTTCAGAGTTGTAGCTCGTGAACTCACTGGAATATGCTTCAGAAATTTAGCTCGTGAACTCACTGGAATATGCTTCAGAAATTTAGCTCGTGAACTCACTGGAATATGCTTCAGAGTTTTAGCTCGTGATCTCACTGAAATATGCTTCAGAGTTGAAGCTCGTGAACTCACTGGGATATGCTTCAGAAATTTAGTTCGTGAACTCACTGGAATATGCTTCAGAGTTGTAGCTTGTGAACTCACAGGAATATGCTTCAGAAATTTAGCTCGTGAACTCACTGGAATATGCTTCAGAGTTTTAGCTCGTGAACTCACTGGAATATGCTTCAGAGTTAGCTCGTGAACTCACTGGAATATGCTTCAGAAATTTAGCTCGTGAACTCACTAGAATATGCTTCAGAAATTTAGCTCATGAACTCACTGGAATAAGCTTCAGAATTGTAGCCCGTGAACTCACTTTAATATGCTTCAGAGTTTTAGCTCTTGAACTTACTGGAATATGCTTCAGAAATTTAGCTCGTGAACTCACTGGAATATGCTTCAGAGTTTTAGCTCCTGAACTCACTGGAATATGCTTCAGAGTTTCTGCTCGTGAACTCACTGGAATATGCTTCAGAAATTTAGCTCGTGAACTCACTGGAATATACTTCATAAATTTAGCTCGTGAACTCACTGGAATATGCTTCAGAGTTTTAGCTCGTGAACTCACTGGAATATGCTTTAGAAATTTAGCTCGTGAACTCACTGGAATATGCTCCAGAAATTTAGCTCGTGAACTCACTGGAATATGCCTCAGTTTTAGCTCGTGAACTCACTGGAATATGCTTCAGAAATTTAGCTCCTGAACTCACTGGAATATGCCTCGGAGTTTTAGCTTTTGAACTCAATGGAATATGCCTCAGAGTTTTAGCTCGTGAACCACTGGAATATGCTTCAGAAATTTAGCTCGTGAACTCACTGGAATATGCCTCAGATGTGTTAGATTGAGAACGCAATTGAATATGCCTTAGAGTTGTAGCTCGTGAACTCATTGGAATATGCTTCAGAAATTTAGCTCCTGAACTCACTGGAATATGCTTCAGAAATTTATCTCTTGAACTCACTGGAATATGCCTCAGAGTTTTTGCTCTTGAACTCACTGGAATACGCTTCAGAGTTGTAGCTCGTGAACTCACTGGAATATGCTTCAGAGTTTTAGCTCGAACTCACTGGAATATTCTTCAGAAATTTAGCTCCTGAACTCACTGGAATATGCTCAGAGTTTTGCTCGTGAACTCACTGGAATATGCTTCAGAGTTTTAGCTCGTGAACTCATTGGAATATGTTTCAGAGTTTTAGCTCGTGAACTCACTGGATTATGCCTCAGAGTTTTTAGCTCGTGAACTCACTGGAATATGCTTCAGAGTTTTAGCTGGTGAACTCACTGGAATATGCTTCAGAAATTTAGCTCGTGAACTCACTGGAATATGCCTTCAGAGTTTTTAGCTCGTGAACTCACTGGAATATGCTTCAGAGTTGTAGCTCGTGAACTCACTGGAATATGCTTCAGAGTTGTAGCTCGTGAACTCACTGGAATATGCTTCAGAAATTTAGCTCGTGAACTCACTGGAATATGCTTCAGAGTTGTAGCTCGTGAACTCACTGGAATATGCTTCAGAGTTTAGCTCGTGAACTCACTGGAATATGCTTCAGAGTTGTAGCTCGTGAACTCACTGGAATATGCTTCAGAGTTTTAGCTCGTGAACTCACTGGAATATGCTTCAGAAATTTAGCTCGTGAACTCACTGGAATATGCCTCAGAGTTTTTAGCTTGTGAACTGAATGGAATATGCTTCAGAGTTTTAGCTCGTGAACTCACTGGAATATGCTTCAGAGTTGTAGCCCGTGAACTCACTGGAATATGCTTCAGAAATTTAGCTTGTGAACTCACTGGAATATGCTTCAGAAATTTAGCTTGTGAACTCACTGGAATATGCTTCATAGTTTAGCTCGTGAACTCACTGGAATATGCTTCAGAGTTTAGCTCGTGAACTCACTGGAATATGCTTCAGAGATTTAGCTCGTGAACTCACTGGAATATGCTTCAGAGTTTTAGCTCGTAAACTCACTGGAATATGCTTCAGAGTTGTAGCCCGTGAACTCACTGGAATATGCTTCAGAAGTTAGCTCGTGAACTCACTGGAATATGCTTCAGAAATTTAGCTCGTGAACTCACTGGAATATGCTTCAGAAATTTAGCTCGTGAACTCACTGGAATATGCTTCAGAGTTTTAGCTCGTGAACTCACTGGAATATGCTTCAGAGTTTAGCTCGTGAACTCACTGGAATATGCTTCAGAAATTTAGCTCGTGAACTCACTGGAATATGCTTCAGAGTTTTAGCTCGTGAACTCACTGGAATATGTTTCAGATTTAGCTCGTGAACTCACTGGAATATGCTTCAGATTTAGCTCGTGAACTCACTGGAATATGCTTCAGAAATTTAGCTCGTGAACTCACTGGAATATGCTTCAGAGTTTTAGCTCGTGAACTCACTGGAATATGCTTCAGAGTTGTAGCTCGTGAACTCACTGGAATATGCTTCAGAAATTTAGCTCGTGAACTCACTGGAATATGCCTTCAGAGTTTTTAGCTCGTGAACTCACTGGAATATGCTTCAGAGTTTTAGCTCGTGAACTCACTGGAATATGTTTCAGAAATTTAGCTCGTGAACTCACTGGAATATGCTCAGAAATTTAGCTCGTGAACTCACTGGAATATGCTTCAGAGTTTTAGCTCGTGAACTCACTGGAATATGCTTCAGAAATTTAGCTCCTGAACTCACTGGAATATGCCTCAGAGTTTTTAGCTCGTGAACTCACTGGAATATGCCTCAGAGTTTTAGCTCGTGAACTCACTGGAATATGCTTCAGATTTAGCTCGTGAACTCACTGGAATATGCCTCAGAAATTTAGCTCGTGAACTCACTGGAATATGCTTCAGATTTAGCTCGTGAACTCACTGGAATATGCCTCAGAGTTTTAGCTCGTTAACTCACTGGATATGCTTCAGAAATTTAGTTCGTGAACTCACTGGAATATGCCTCAGAGTTTTTGCTTGTGAACTCAATGGAATATGCCTTCAGAGTTTTAGCTCGTGAACTCACTGGAATATGCTTCAGAGTTTTAGCCCGTGAACTCACTGGAATATCCTTCAGAAATTTAGCTCGTGAACTCACTGGAATATGCTTCAGAGTTTTAGCTCGTGAACTCACTGGAATATCTTCAGAGTTTTAGCCGTGAACTCACTTTGGAATATGCTTTCAGAAATTTAGCTGTGAACTCACTGGAATATGCCTCAGATTTAGCTCGTGATCTCACTGGAATATGCTCAGAGTTTTAGCTCGTGACTCACTGGAATATGCTTCAGAGTTTAGCTCGTGAACTCACTGGAATATGCTTCAGAAATTTAGCTCGTGAACTCACTGGAATATGCTTCAGAGTTTTAGCTCGTAAACTCACTGGAATATGCTTCAGAGTTGTAGCTCGTGAACTCACTGGAATATGCTTCAGAAGTTAGCTCGTGAACTCACTGGAATATGCTTCAGAGTTGTAGCTCGCGAACTCACTGGAATATGCTTCAGATTTAGCTCATGAACTCACTGGAATATGCTTCAGAGTTGTAGCTCGTGAACTCACTGGAATATGCTTCAGAGTTTAGCTCGTGAACTCACTGGAATATGCTTCAGAAATTTAGCTCGTGAACTCACTGAATAGGCCTCAGAGTTTTAGCTCGTTGCTCACTGTAATATGCTTCAGATTTAGCTTGTGAACTCACTGGAATATGCCTCAGAGTTTTAGCTTGTGAACTCACTGGAATATGCTTCAGAAATTTAGCCCGTGAACTCACTGGAATATGCTTCAGAAATTTAGCTCGTGAACTCACTGGAATATGATTCAGAAATTTAGCTCGTGAACTCACTGGAATATGCTTCAGAGTTTTAGCTCGTGAACTCACTGGAATATGCTTCAGAGTTTAGCTCGTGAACTCACTGGAATATGCTTCACAAATTTAGCTGTGAACTCACTGGAATATGCTTCAGAGTTTAAGCTCGTGAACTCACTGGAATATGCTTCAGGGTTGTAGCTCGTGAACTCACTGGAATATGCTTCAGAAATTTAGCTCGTTGAACTCACTGGAATATGCTTCAGAAATTTAGCTCGTGAACTCACTGGAATATGCTTCAGAGTTTTAGCTCGTGAACTCACTGGAATATGCTTCAGAGTTTTAGCTCGTGAACTCACTGGAATATGCTTCAGAGTTGTAGCTCGTGAACTCACTGGAATATGCTTCAGAAATTTAGCTCGTGAACTCACTGGAATATGTTTCAGAAATTTAGCTCGTGAACTCACTGGAATATGCTTCAGATTTAGCTCGTGAACTCACTGGAATATGCTTCGAAATTTAGCTCGTGAACTCACTGGAATATGCTTCAGAGTTTAGCTCGTGAACCACTGGAATATGCTTCCGAAATTTAGCTCGTGAACTCACTGGAATATGCTTCATAGTTTTAGCTCGTGAACTCACTGGAATATGCTTCAGAGTTGTAGCTCGTGAACTCACTGGAATATGCTTCAGATGTAGCTCGTGAACTCACTGGAATATGCTTCAGAAATTTAGCTCGTGAACTCACTGGAATATGCTTCAGAAATTTAGCTCGTGAACTCACTGGAATATGCTTCAGAGTTGTAGCTCGTGAACTCACTGGAATATGCTTCAGAAATTTAGCTGGTGAACTCACTGGAATATGCTTCAGAAATTTAGCTCGTGAACTCACTGGAATATGCCTCAGAGTTTTAGCCCGTGAACTCACTGGAATATGCTTTCAGATATTTAGCTCCTGAACTCACTGGAATATGCCTCAGAGTTTTAGCTTGTGAACTCAATGGAATATGGTTCAGAGTTTTAGCTCTTGAACTCACTGGAATATGCCTCAGAGTTTGAGCTTGTGAAATCACTGGAATATGCTTCAGAAATTTAGCTCCTGAACTCACTGGAATATGCCTCAGAGTTTTAGCTCGTGAACTCACTGGAATATGCTTCAGAAATTTAGCTCCTGAACTCACTGGAATATGCTTCAGAGTTTTAGCTCGTGAACTCACTGGAATATGCTTCAGAAATTTAGCTCGTGAACTCACTGGAATATGCTTCAGAAATTTAGCTCCTGAACTCACTGGAATATGCCTCAGAGTTTTAGCTCGTGAACTCACTGGAATATGCTTCAGAAATTTAGCTCCTGAACTCACTGAAATATGCCTCAGAGTTTTAGCTCGCGACCTCACAGGAATACGGTTCAGAGTTTTAGCTTGAAAACTCACTGGAATACGCTTCAGAGTTTTAGCTCGTAAACTCACTGGAATATGCTTCAGAGTTTTAGCTCGTGAACTCCCTGGAATATGCTTCAGAGTTTTAGCTAATGAACTCACTGGAATATGCTTCAGAGTTTTAGTTCATGAACTCAATGAAATACGCTTCAGATTTTTATCTTCGAAGTCAATAGAATACACTTCAGAGATTTTGCTCGCAAACTCTCTGGAATAGGCTTCAGAGTTTTAACTCGCAAACTCACTGGAATACTCTTCAGAGTTTTATCTTGTGAACTCAATAGAATACACTTCAAAGTTTTTGCTCGCGAACTCTCTGGAATAGGCTTCAAAGTTTTTGCTCGCGAACTCTCTGGAATAGGCTTCAGAGTTTTTGCTCGTGAACTCACTGGAATACGCTTCAGAGTTGTAGCTCGTGAACTCACTGGAATATGCTTCAGAGTTGTAGCTCGTGAACTCACTTGAATATGCTTCAGAAATTTATCTCGTGAACTCACTGGAATATGCTTCAGAGTTTTAGTTCGTGAACTCACTGGAATATGCCTCAGAGTTTTTGCTCGTGAACTCACTGGAATATGCTTCAGAAATTTAGCTCGTGAACTCACTGGAATATGCTTCAGAGTTTTAGCTCGTGAACTCACTGGAATATGCTTCAGAAATTTAGCTCCTGAACTCACTGGAATATGCCAAATAGTTTTTGCTCGTGAATTCACTGGAATATGCTTCAGAATTTTAGCTCGTGAACTCACTGGAATATGCTTCAGAGTTTTAGCTCCTGAACTTACTGGAATATGCCTCAGAGTTTTTGCTCGTGAACTCACTGGAATATGCTTCAGAGTTTTAGCTCGCGAACTCACTGGAATATGCTTCAGAAATTTAGCTCCTGAACTCACTGGAATATGCGTCAGAGTTTTTGCTTGTGAACTCACTGGAATCCGCTTCAGAGTTGTAGCTCGGGAACTCACTGGAATATGCTTCAGAGTTGTAGCTTGTGAACTCACTGGAATATGCTTCATAAATTTAGCCCGTGAACTCACTGGAATATGCTTCAGAGTTTTAGCTCGTGAACTCACTGGAATATGCTTCAGAGTTGTAGCTCGTGAACTCACTGGAATATGCTTCAGAAATTTAGCTCGTGAACTCACTGAAATATGCCTCAGAGTTTTAGCTTGTGAACTCACTGGAATATGCTTCAGAAATTTAGCTCCTGAACTCACTGGAATATGCCTCAGAGTTTTTGCTTGTGAACTCACTGGAATATGCTTCAGAGTTGTAGCTCGTGAACTCACTGGGATATGCTTCAGAAATTTAGCTCGTGAACTCACTGGAATATGCTTCAGAGTTTTTGCTCGTGAACTCACTGGAATATGCTTCAGAGTTGTAGCTTGTGAACTCACTGGAATATGCTTCAGAGTTGTAGCTCGTGAACTCACTGGAATATGCTTCAGAGTTGTAGCTCGTGAACTCACTGGAATATGCTTCAGAAATTTAGCTCGTGAACTCACTGGAATATGCTTCATAGTTTTAGCTCTGTGAACTCAATGGAATATGGTTCAGAGTTTTAGCTCTTGAACTCACTGGAATATGCCTCAGAGTTTGAGCTTGTGAAATCACTGGAATATGCTTCAGAAATTTAGCTCCTGAACTCACTGGAATATGCCTCAGAGTTTTAGCTCGTGAACTCACTGGAATATGCTTCAGAAATTTAGCTCCTGAACTCACTGGAATATGCTTCAGAGTTTTAGCTCGTGAACTCACTGGAATATGCTTCAGAAATTTAGCTCGTGAACTCACTGGAATATGCTTCAGAAATTTAGCTCCTGAACTCACTGGAATATGCCTCATAGTTTTAGCTCGTGAACTCACTGGAATATGCTTCAGAAATTTAGCTCCTGAACTCACTGAAATATGCCTCAGAGTTTTAGCTCGCGACCTCACAGGAATACGGTTCAGAGTTTTAGCTTGCAAACTCACTGGAATACGCTTCAGAGTTTTAGCTCGTAAACTCACTGGAATATGCTTCAGAGTTTTAGCTCTTGAACTCCCTGGAATATGCTTCAGAGTTTTAGCTAATGAACTCACTGGAATATGCTTCAGAGTTTTAGTTCATGAACTCAATGAAATACGCTTCAGATTTTTATCTTCGAAGTCAATAGAATACACTTCAGAGATTTTGCTCGCAAACTCTCTGGAATAGGCTTCAGAGTTTTAACTCGCAAACTCACTGGAATACTCTTCAGAGTTTTATCTTGTGAACTCAATAGAATACACTTCAAAGTTTTTGCTCGCGAACTCTCTGGAATAGGCTTCAAAGTTTTTGCTCGCGAACTCTCTGGAATAGGCTTCAGAGTTTTTGCTCGTGAACTCACTTGAATACGCTTCAGAGTTGTAGCTCGTGAACTCACTGGAATATGCTTCAGAGTTGTAGCTCGTGAACTCACTTGAATATGCTTCAGAAATTTAGCTGGTGAACTCACTGGAATATGCTTCAGAGTTTTAGTTCGTGAACTCACTGGAATATGCCTCAGAGTTTTTGCTCGTGAACTCACTGGAATATGCTTCAGAAATTTAGCTCGTGAACTCACTGGAATATGCTTCAGAGTTTTAGCTCGTGAACTCACTGGAATATGCTTCAGAAATTTAGCTCCTGAACTCACTGGAATATGCCAAATAGTTTTTGCTCGTGAATTCACTGGAATATGCTTCAGAATTTTAGCTCGTGAACTCACTGGAATATGCTTCAGAGTTTTAGCTCCTGAACTTACTGGAATATGCCTCAGAGTTTTTGCTCGTGAACTCACTGGAATATGCTTCAGAGTTTTAGCTCGCGAACTCACTGGAATATGCTTCAGAAATTTAGCTCCTGAACTCACTGGAATATGCGTCAGAGTTTTTGCTTGTGAACTCACTGGAATCCGCTTCAGAGTTGTAGCTCGGGAACTCACTGGAATATGCTTCAGAGTTGTAGCTTGTGAACTCACTGGAATATGCTTCATAAATTTAGCCCGTGAACTCACTGGAATATGCTTCAGAGTTTTAGCTCGTGAACTCACTGGAATATGCTTCAGAGTTGTAGCTCGTGAACTCACTGGAATATGCTTCAGAAATTTAGCTCGTGAACTCACTGAAATATGCCTCAGAGTTTTAGCTTGTGAACTCACTGGAATATGCTTCAGAAATTTAGCTCCTGAACTCACTGGAATATGCCTCAGAGTTTTTGCTTGTGAACTCACTGGAATATGCTTCAGAGTTGTAGCTCGTGAACTCACTGGGATATGCTTCAGAAATTTAGCTCGTGAACTCACTGGAATATGCTTCAGAGTTTTTGCTCGTGAACTCACTGGAATATGCTTCAGAGTTGTAGCTTGTGAACTCACTGGAATATGCTTCAGAGTTTTAGCTCGTGAACTCACTGGAATATGCTTCAGAGTTGTAGCTCGTGAACTCACTGGAATATGCTTCAGAAATTTAGCTCGTGAACTCACTGGAATATGCTTCAGAGTTTTAGCTCTGTGAACTCACTGGAATATGCTTCAGAGTTGTAGCTCGTGAACTCACTGGAATATGCTTCAGAAATTTAGCTCGTGAACTCACTGGAATATGCTTCAGAAATTAAGCTCGTGAACTCACTGGAATATGCTTCAGAGTTTTAGCTCGTGATCTCACTGGAATATGCTTCAGAGTTGAAGCTCGTGAACTCACTGGGATATGCTTCAGAAATTTAGTTCGTGAACTCACTGGAATATGCTTCAGAGTTGTAGCTTGTGAACTCACAGGAATATGCTTCAGAAATTTAGCTCGTGAACTCACTGGAATATGCTTCAGAGTTTTAGCTCGTGAACTCACTGGAATATGCTTCAGAGTTAGCTCGTGAACTCACTGGAATATGCTTCAGAAATTTAGCTCGTGAACTCACTAGAATATGCTTCGGAAATTTAGCTCATGAACTCACTGGAATAAGCTCCAGAGTTGTAGCCCGTGAACTCACTTTAATATGCTTCAGAGTTTTAGCTCTTGAACTTACTGGAATATGCTTCAGAAATTTAGCTCGTGAACTCACTGGAATATGCTTCAGAGTTTTAGCTCCTGAACTCACTGGAATATGCTTCAGAGTTTTTGCTCCTGAACTCACTGGAATATTCTTCAGAAATTTAGCTCGTGAACTCACTGGAATATACTTCATAAATTTAGCTCGTGAACTCACTGGAATATGCTTCAGAGTTTTAGCTCGTGAACTCACTGGAATATGCTTTAGAAATTTAGCTCGTGAACTCACTGGAATATGCTCCAGAAATTTAGCTCGTGAACTCACTGGAATATGCCTCAGTTTTAGCTCGTGAACTCACTGGAATATGCTTCAGAAATTTAGCTCCTGAACTCACTGGAATATGCCTCAGAGTTTTAGCTTGTGAACTCAATGGAATATGCCTCAGAGTTTTAGCTCGTGAACCCACTGGAATATGCTTCAGAAATTTAGCTCGTGAACTCACTGGAATATGCCTCAGATGTGTTAGATTGAGAACTCAATGGAATATGCCTTAGAGTTGTAGCTCGTGAACTCATTGGAATACGCTTCAGAAATTTAGCTCCTGAACTCACTGGAATATGCTTCAGAAATTTATCTCGTGAACTCACTTGAATATGCCTCAGAGTTTTTGCTCTTGAACTCACTGGAATACGCTTCAGAGTTGTAGCTCGTGAACTCACTGGAATATGTTCAGAGTTTTAGCTCGCAAACTCACTGGAATATTCTTCAGAAATTTAGCTCCTGAACTCACTGGAATATGCCTCAGAGTTTTTGCTCGTGAACTCACTGGAATATGCTTCAGAGTTTTAGCTTGTGAACTCATTGGAATATGTTTCAGAGTTTTAGCTCATGAACTCACTGGATTATGCCTCAGAGTTTTTGCTCGTGAACTCACTGGAATATGCTTCAGAGTTTTAGCTGGTGAACTCACTGGAATATGCTTCAGAAATTTAGCTCGTGAACTCACTGGAATATGCCTCAGAGTTTTCGCTCGTGAACTCACTGGAATACGCTTCAGAGTTGTAGCTCGTGAACTCACTGGAATATGCTTCAGAGTTGTAGCTCGTGAACTCACTGGAATACTTCAGAAATTTAGCTCGTGAACTCACTGGAATATGCTTCAGAGTTGTAGCTCGTGAACTCACTGGAATATGCTTCAGAGTTGTAGCTCGTGAACGCACTGGAATATGCTTCAGAATTTCAGCTCGTGAACTCACTGGAATATGCCTCAGAGTTTTAGCTCGTTAACTCACTGGAATATGCTTCTGAAATTCAGCTCGTGAACTCACTGGAATATGCCTCAGAGTTTTTGCTTGTGAACTGAATGGAATATGCCTCAGAGTTTTAGCTCGTGAACTCACTGGAATATGCTTCAGAGTTGTAGCCCGTGAACTCACATTAATATGCTTTAGAAATTTAGCTTGTGAACTCACTGGAATATGATTCAGAAATTTAGCTTGTGATCTCACTGGAATATGCTTCAGAGTTTCAGCTCGTGATTTCACTGGAATATGCTTCAGAGTTGTAGCTCGTGAACTCACTGGGATATGCTTCAGAAATTTAGCTCGTGAACTCACTGGAATATGCTTCAGAGTTTTAGCTCGTAAACTCACTGGAATATGCTTCAGAGTTGTAGCCCGTGAACTCACTGGAATATGCTTCAGAAGTTAGCTCGTGAACTCACTGGAATATGCTTCAGAAATTTAGCTCGTGAACTCACTGGAATATGCTTCAGAAATTTAGCTCGTTAACTCACTGGAATATGCTTCAGAGTTTTAGCTTGTGAACTCACTGGAATATGCTTCAGAGTTGTAGCTCGTGAACTCACTGGAATATGCTTCAGAAATTTAGCTCGTGAACTCACTGGAATACGCTTCAGAAATTTAGCTCGTGAACTCACTGGAATATGCTTCAGAAATTTAGCTCGTGAACTCACTGAAATATGCTTCAGAGTTTTAGCTCATGAACTCACTGGAATATGTTTCAACGAGCTGGAATATGCTTCAGAAATTTAGCTCGTGAACTCACTGGAATATGCTTCAGAAATTTAGCTCGTGAACTCATTGGAATATGCTTCAGAAATTTAGCTCGTTAACTCACTGGAATATGCTTCAGAGTTTTAGCTCGTGAACTCACTGGAATATACTTCAGAGTTGTAGCTCGTGAACTCACTGGAATATGCTTCAGAAATTTAGCTCCTGAACTCACTGGAATATGCCTCAGAAATTTAGCTCGTGAGCTCACTGGAATAGGCTTCAGAAATTTAGCTCGTGAACTCACTGGAATATGCTTCAGAGTTTTAGCTCGTGAACTCACTGGAATATGCTTCAGAGTTGTAGCTCGTGAACTCACTGGAATATGCTTCAGAAATTTAGCTCGTGAACTCACTGGAATATGCTTCAGAGTTTTAGCTCGTGAACTCACTGGAATAGGCTTCAGAGTTGTAGCTCGTGAACTCACTGGAATATGCTTCAGAGTTGTAGCTCGTGAACTCACTGGAATATGCTTCAGAAATTTAGCTGGTGAACTCACTGGAATATGCTTCAGAAATTTAGCTCGTGAACTCACTGGAATATGCTTCAGAGTTGTAGCTCGTGAACTCACTGGAATCTGCTTCAGAGTTGTAGCTCGTGAACTCACTGGAATATGCTTCAGAAATTTAGCTCGTGAACTCACTGGAATATGATTCAGAAATTTAGCTCGTGATCTCACTGCAATATGCTTCAGAGTTTTAGCTCGTGATCTCACTGGAATAATCTTCAGAGTTGTAGCCCGTGAACTCACTTTAATATGCTTTAGAAATTTAGCTTGTGAACTCACTGGAATATGATTCAGAAATTTAGCTCGTGATCTCACTGGAATATGCGTCAGAGTTTTAGCTCGTGATCTCACTGGAATATGATTCAGAGTTGTAGCTCGTGAACTCACTGGGATATGCTTCAGAAATTTAGCTCGTGAACTCACTGGAATATGCTTCAGAGTTTCAGCTCGTAAACTCACTGGAATATGCTTCAGAGTTGTAGCTCGTGAACTCACTGGAATATGCTTCAGAAGTTAGCTCGTGAACTCACTGGAATATGCTTCAGAAATTTAGCTCGTGAACTCACTGGAATATGCTTCAGAAATTTAGCTCGTGAACTCACTGGAATATGCTTCAGAGTTTTAGCTCGTGAACTCACTGGAATATGCTTCAGAGTTGTAGCTCGTGAACTCACTGGAATATGCTTCAGAAATTTAGCTCGTGAACTCACTGGAATATGCTTCAGAAATTTAGCTCGTGAACTCATTGGAATATGCTTCAGAAATTTAGCTCGTTAACTCACTGGAATATGCTTCAGAGTTTTAGCTCGTGAACTCACTGGAATATGCTTCAGAGTTGTAGCTCGTGAACTCACTGGAATATGCTCCAGAAATTTAGCTCGTGAACTCAATGGAATATGCTTCAGAAATTTAGCTCGTGAACTCACTGGAATAGGCTTCAGAAATTTAGCTCGTGACCTCACTGGAATATGCTTCAGAGTTTTAGCTCGTGAACTCACTGGAATATGCTTCAGAGTTGTAGCTCGTGAACTCACTGGAATATGCTTCAGAAATTTAGCTCGTGAACTCACTGGAATATGCTTCAGAGTTTTAGCTCGTGAACTCACTGGAATAGGCTTCAGAGTTGTAGCTTTTGAACTCACTGGAATATGCTTCAGAGTTGTAGCTCGTGAACTCACTGGAATATGCTTCAGAAATTTAGCTGGTGAACTCACTGGAATATGCTTCAGAAATTTAGCTCGTGAACTCACTGGAATATGCTTCAGAGTTGTAGCTCGTGAACTCACTGGAATATGCTTCAGAGTTGTAGCTCGTGAACTCACTGGAATATGCTTCAGAAATTTAGCTCGTGAACTCACTGGAATATGCCTCAGAGTTTTAGCCCGTGAACTCACTGGAATATGCTTCAGAAATTTAGCTCTTGAACTCACTGGAATATGCCTCAGAGTTTCAGCTTGTGAACTCAATGGAATATGCTTCAGAAATTTAGCTCGTGAACTCACTGGAATATGCTTCAGAGTTGTAGCTTGTGAATTCACTGAAATATGCTTCAGAAATCTAGCTCATGAACTCACTGGAATATGCATCAGAGTTTTAGCTCGTGAACTCACTGGAATATGCTTCCGAAATTTAGCTCCTGAACCCACTGGAATATGCCTCAGAGTTTTAGCTCGTGAACTCACTGGAATATGCTTCCGAAATTTAGCTTGTGAACTCACTGGAATATGCTTCAGAAATTTAGCTCCTGAACTCACTGGAATATGCCTCAGAGTATTAGCTCGTGAACTCACTGGAATATTCTTCAGAAATTTAGCTTGTGAACCCACTGGAATATGCCTCAGATGTTTTAGCTTGTGAATTCATTGGAATATGCTTCAGAGTTTTAGCTCGCGACCTCACAGGAATACGGTTCAGAGTTTTAGCTTGCAAACTCACTGGAATACGCTTCAGAGTTTTAGCTCGTAAACTCACTGGAATATGCTTCAGAGTTTTAGCTCGTGAACTCCCTGGAATATGCTTCAGAGTTTTAGCTAATGAACTCACTGGAATATGCTTCAGAGTTTTAGTTCATGAACTCAATGAAATACGCTTCAGAGTTGTAGCTCGTGAACTCAATGGAATACACTTCAGAGTTTTATCTTCGAAGTCAATAGAATACACTTCAGAGTTTTTGCTCGCGAACTCTCTGGATTAGGCTTCGGAGTTTTAGCCCGCAAACTCACTGGAATACTCTTCAGAGTTTTATCTTGCGAACTCAATAGAATACACTTCAGAGTTTTTGCTCGCGAACTCTCTGGAATAGGCTTCAAAGTTTTTGCTCGCGAACTCTCTGGAATAGGCTTCAGAGTTTTAGCTCGCAAACTCACTGGATACTCTTCAGAGTTTTATCTTGCGAATTCAATAGAATACACTTCAGAGTTTTTGCTCGGGAACTCTCTGGAATAGGCTTCAGAGTTTTAGCTCGCAAACTCACTGGAATACTCTTCAGAGTTTTATCTTGCGAACTCAATAGAATACAATTCAGAGTTTTTGCTCGCGAACTCTCAGGAATAGGCTTCAAAGTTTTTGCTCGTGAACTCACTGGAATACGTTTCAGAGTTTTAGATCGTGAACTCACTGGAATATGCTTCAGAGTTTTAGCTTGTGAACTCACTGGAATATGCTTCAGAATTCTAGCTCGTGAACTCACTGACATATTCTTCAGAGTTTTAGTTTGCGAACAGCTCACTGGAATACGCTTCAGAGTTTTAGCTCGTGAATTAACTGGAATATATTTCAGAGTTTTAGCTAGGGAACTCACTGGAATATACTTCAGAGTTTTAGCCCACAAAGTCACTGGAATATGTTTCAGAGTGTTAGCTCGTGAACTCACTGGAATATGCTTCAGAGTTTTAGCTTGTGAACTAATTGAAATGCGCTTTAGAGTTTTATCTCGTAAACTCACTGGAATACGCTGCAGAGTTATAGCTTATGAACTCGATGGAATACTCTTCAGAGTTTTAGCTCATCTACTCACTGGAATACGCTTCAGAGTTTTATCTTGCGAACTCAGAAGAATACGCTTCAGAGTTTTAGTTTGCGAACTCTCTGGAATACGCTTCAGAGTGTTAGTTTGCAAACTCATTGGAATACTCTTCAGAGATGTACCTTGCGAACTCACTGGAAGAGACCTCAGAGTTTTAGTTCATGAACGCACTGGAATACGCTTCAGAGTTTTATCTTGCGAACTCAATAGAATACACTTCAGAGTTTTTGCTCACGAACTCTCTGTAATACGCTTCAGAGTTTTAGCTCGCAAACTCACTGGAATACTCTTCAGAGTTTTATCTTGCGAACTCAATAGAATACACTTCAGAGTTTTTGCTCACGAACTCTCTGGAATACGCTTCAGAGTTTTAGCTCGCAAACTCACTGGAATACTCTTCAGAGTTTTATCTTGCAAACTCAATAGAATACACTTCAGAGTTTTTGCTCACGAACTCTCTGGAATACGATTCAGAGTTTTAGCTCGCAAACTCACTGGAATACTCTTCAGAGTTTTATCTTGCGAACTCAATAGAATAACTTCAGAGTTTTAGCTCGCAAACTCATTGGAATACTCTTCAGAGATGTACCCTGCGAACTCACTGGAATACGCGTCAGAGTTTTATCTTGTGAACTCACTTGAATAGATTTCAGGATTTTAGCTCGCGATTTACAGGAAAACGTATCAGCTTTGACATTTCTAAAAATTTATTCAAAGAAAACTATTGTTTAGCTAGTACATATTCACATCGAAGACAAATATGAGGAAACTACAAAGAATACAAAGAAAAAAAGTAGCATACAGAAAGATAGAGGTACAAGGTACAATTATTAATCTAGATCTTCATTGGCAGTAAATATTGTTCTGAGTTTTTCTACAGAAACCTACAGGCAAAGCAATCTCAGAGTTGAAAAAATCCTCTGTGTATCCCTTTGTAGATAAGAAAAGTATGTTTTTCTTTATATTCTCTTAGTTTTCTTGCTCAGAGATATTGATAACAGACATTCCTAGATTGAATTTTGTTCTGGAGGAAAGAATTGTTTGTTTGGAAAAGAATATTTTCCTTATGACAAATGCTGCCGTTTCCAGTTCACTGCAGGATAAAGGCCTCAGACATGTCCTCATCCATGCCTGAAGTTTGGCCAGTTTTCATCACCATGGTGACCAGTGCGGATGGATGATGGAGGGAGATTTTAGTCAGATCGCTCACAGCAAACCAACCTAGTGTGGGTGGCCCTGACTAGTACTGTTTTGTTGATCATGGTGATACACAATCCATTTTACTTATGTCAAGGTATCTCCCACTCAGAAATGGATATATATATATATATATATATATATATATATATATATATATATATATATATATATATATTTATATTCATATTTATATGTCTATAGATACATACATACATACATATATACATACATATATATATATATATATATATATATATATATATATATATATATATATATATATTTATATATACATATGTATATACTTATATATGTATTTATATATATGCACATATACATACATATGTATATATATGTATATATACACATATATATATGTATATATATAGTATATATATATATCTATATATATATATATCTATATATATATATATATGTAAAATCTAAACAGACGACTTTGATAAATGTTGAAGACCCGAGAAACACATAAATGACACGTTATCACATGCAATGCAAGTAGGATTAACTAACATTTTGTTCTGAACCCTCTTTCCGGAACTTCAGTTGCTAATTACGCTCGATGCATAATGACAATTGGTGTTAGTAATATGTAGACAGTTTCTAAGATCTTTATGATGTAAATACAGAAAATTATTACTATATCTCCTTTAATTTGTTAAGATAAGGTTCTAAACTGTGAAGAAATAGAGCTGTTTTACAAAAATTTAGTCTAATAAATATTATTATTATTGTTATTATTATTATTATTATTATTATTATTATTATTATTAAGGAATTGGAACCGACATTTTATATAAAAGCTCTATCTAATCCACTTTATTATTATTATTATTATTATTGTTATTATTATTGTTATTTATTATTATCATTATTATTATTATTATTATTATTAAGGATTTCGATTATGAAACGTCGATTTGAAGCGCTGCTTAGTGAAACACCGGTAAAGAAGAATAGTAATAACTCGTAGTTTGTCCGGCGGTTCAATTTAAAAGCTATCATTAATAAACATCTATTTTCTGGCGATATTTTTTACTTATAATTTTATGAGCGATTTTTCAAGCGCATTTTATTGATGTTCTAGGTGAGTGAAAAGGATATATAACCGTTCTGTTGTAAAGATTTAAAGAAATACACTATATGTTACATGAATGTTCCAGATATTCTTTACTGAAAGAGATACTCAGTTTAATATGGTATGCTGGATTTCAAATAAGTTACGTTTAATTATTTCGTGCAGTTTAGTTTATGAAATAATTTTATTGTGTAGAAGTGTATTGAGCAAAACATACATTGAAAGGGAGTTATATAAATGCGCAAACTATACATAAGTAAATAATATTGTTATTATAGAGTCAGATAATTGAATACTGTAAAGGTAGGATCTACATTAAATATAGATTCTTTTGCTACATCGTTGTCGATAACATGAAAATATAATTTGGGTTTTTGTTTTTAATGCCAAATGATATTAATGTTGAGGTATTTAGAAATACATTTATACCCGAGGTGGTTTTGAATTGGAGAAGACGAGGAAGCAAAGGTCAATAAAAAGAATAAAAAAAGAATTACAAATAAAGGAGAGAGATAAACAAAGAATAAACTAATTAGTAGAATATGAGACTGAGTGATATTGTTATGAATGTGCATATGGAAACAATAATCTCCCTTATATGATGAAGAGCAATTATATATATATATATATATATATATATATATATATATATATATATATATAAATATATATATATATATATATATATATATATACATACACATATACACACACACACACATATATATATATATATATATATATATATATATATATATATGTGTGTGTGTGTGTGTGTGCGTGTGTGTGTATATACAGAGAGAGAGAGAGAGAGAGAGAGAGAGAGAGAGAAGAGAGAGAGAGAGAGAGAGAGAGAGAGAGAGAGAGAGAGAGAGAGAGAGAGAGAGAGAGGACGCTGTCTTTATTAGCCAAACGCCACAGGACTTGCAAAGCATGCTTACCAGAATGCATGAAATATCATATGAGGTTGGGCTCTAGATAAATAGAAGAAAGTCAGAGATGATGAGAACGAAAAATACAATGGATGATGAAATATCATTGGAAGGAGAAAGGATTAATGAATTGGAATCATTTACATATCTAGGAACAATGATCTCTAATACAGGGTCTTTAGAATTGGAGCTTAATGAAAGATTGAAAAAAGCAAATCAGGCAATGGCTAGGTTAAGTAAAATTTGGAAATAAAATCACCTGAAATTACATATAAAAATCAGACAATGTATCAATTTAGTGAGATCGGTTTTACTGTATGGACATGAGTTGTGGTATGACAGTAAAACAATCTCCAATAGATTTTGTAGATTAGAGAACAAAGGTCTCAGAAGGATATTGGGAGTTAAATTGGAGGACAGGATTAAAAATGAAACTATAAGAGAGATTACTCAAGCGCCATATGTGGATGAGATCATGGTGAGGGGTAGATGGAGATGGTTTGGGCATGCTCTTCACACTCCCCAAGAGAGATTAGTTCACCAAACTTTCAGCTGGGCTCCACAAGATACTAGAAGAGTTGGAAGACAAAGACCTACATGGCTGAAGACTATGAAACATGAAATAGGAGATGATCAGTGGAGAAGTATTGCTTTAAAAGATCACGATAGAGACGACCGGCGACATCTAACCGAAGCCCTTTGCGTCAATAGGCGTAGGAGATGATTATGATGATACACACGCACACACACACACACACACACACACACATATATATATATATATATATATATATATATATATATATATATATATGTGTGTGTGTGTGTGTGTGTGTGTGTGTGTATCAAGCTGGACAGCAACCACTCGGGAAACAACAGTCTTCCACAAATTGCTCAAACTAGCGTGTTGTGGTTAGGAAAGGGGGAAGGGTGGGAAAGGTGTGAATCTGTCTGTATGTTTGTACGTGTGTGTGTATATCTATCGACATATTTAGCAGTTGATTTTGACGGGTCGCATACATTGGTGATCAAATAATATGGAAGAATAGAAGAGGATTGTGACTTTTAAGAAGGTTCTGAAGATAACTATACAATCTCATAAATCAAATTCATTGTGTTAATAATTAAACGAAACTCGAATATGTTTATAAAACAAATCTATTCCTTCTCACCCTTAAAAATAAAGAAAAAACTGAAAGATATGGAGTGGAGAGAACGCATGAAAGGAAAAATTTAAAAAAAACTATTAACTGTTTGCTAAAACGTGAAAATTCGTTTTACATCCGAATTCATCTTTGATTTCGCTCTGCCATATCTGGTCGAAAAACTCTCCATTCAGTTCGTTTGATGTCAACTTTTCCTTATTTTTCATAAATGGTTCAAACACACAAGACGCCTGTGCAGTGTGAACAGCTGCACAGTGTGAACAGCTGTGCAGTGTGAGCAGCTACGTGAACAGCTGCGCAGTGTGAACAGTTGCGCAGTGTGAATAGCTGGGCAGTGTGAGCAGATACGTGAACAGCTGGGCAGTGTGAGCAGCTACGTGAACAGCTGCGCAGTGTGAACAGTTGCGCAGTGTGAACAGTTGCGCAGTGTGAACAGTTGCGCAGTGTGAATAGCTGGGCAGTGTGAACAGCTGCGCAGTGTGAGCAGCTACGTGAACAGCTGCGCAGTGTGAACAGTTGCGCAGTGTGAATAGCTGGGCAGTGTGAGCAGATACGTGAACAGCTGGGCAGTGTGAGCAGCTACGTGAACAGCTGCGCAGTGTGAACAGTTGCGCAGTGTGAACAGTTGCGCAGTGTGAACAGTTGCGCAGTGTGAATAGCTGGGCAGTGTGAACAGCTGCGCAGTGTGAGCAGCTACGTGAACAGCTGCGCAGTGTGAGCAGTTACGTGAACAGCTGCGCAGTGTGAACAGTTGCGCAGTGTGAATAGCTGGGCAGTGTGAACAGCTGCGCAGTGTGAGCAGCTACGTGAACAGCTGCGCAGTGTGAGCAGTTACGTGAACAGCTGCGTAGTGCGAACAGTTGCGCAGTGTGAATAGCTGGGCAGTGTGAACAGCTGCGCAGTGTGAGCAGCTACGTGAACAGCTGCGCAGTGTGAACAGTTGCACAGTGTGAACAGTTGCGCAGTGTGAACAGCTGGGCAGTGTGAATAGCTGGGCAGTGTGAACAGCTGCGCAGTGAGAGCAGCTACGTGAACAGCTGTGCAGTGTGAACAGTTGCACAGTGTGAACAGCTGCACAGTGTGAACAGTTAGCAGTGTGAACAGTTACGCAGTGTTAACAGTTGCTCAGTGGGAACATTTGCGCAGGGTGAACAGTTTTGCAGTATGAACATCTGCGCAGTGGGAACATTTACGCAGTGTGAACAGCTGCGCAGAGCTGTTCCGCTGCATAGGGGGAGTTCTTGAAACGGGCTTACGATTTTTTTTTCAGCTATACAGGTCTGTTTAAAAGTTTAAAGGCCTCTCATTAATGGCGGATGCAAGGGACAGTGTCAATACCCTCGAATCCTAGAGATTGACCGTATACTAATATGATCAACACCTAAACCCCTTTTCCGTCAAGCTAGGATCAGGGAGGATCAGG